>NW_010308791.1:54011-66787 GCF_000700745.2 Antrostomus carolinensis
TGCTTTTGGTCACCAGTTCAAAAGCAATGAATTCAAACTGGATGAAGTTCAGACACAGGAGAAGCTGAGGTGATCAAGGAATGAGGAGCTTCCTTAGCAGAAAGCTAAAAGAGCATTTTTTCCTCCTCTTTTATTTTTAATTCTTTTGCCTTGCAGCCCAAAAGCTGAAAGGGCAATGATTGCTCCTTGAAAATATTTCACTGGAGTAAATGCCAGAGAGTTCAAGTGCTATTTTAATCCAGCACTTTATAAGCCTTTGTATTTGAAGACGTCCTTAGTATTAGGACTGTGCTGCTTGAGAGCAGGTGAGGCTCTTGGGGGACATCCCATGCACTCATCTTGGAGGGACAATACTGCTCATGGGACCAAGTTTTCATTCCAAAACCAAAGCTGGATGACAGTTAACCTTACTGAAGAGCCATGCTCGTGGTATGACTTTCATGGGAGGGAATGGATTACCTCAGGCATCAGGATTGCTCCCATGAGAACCAGTAATATTTTGCTGTTTCTCCCCAGCAAGACATGGTTGTTTCTATATGAGCTGAGATACAGGCAAAATTAGGAGAGTTGTTTCAGGATAGGTACAGTTTAACAAGACAGGTTACATGGCCTAAATTTCTTGGACATAAGAGTAAGTTTTTTATAGTTTTATGATATTATTTTTACAAAGAATCAGGGATGTAACTAAAACTCAGCCTCACAGATCAGTAACACATAGTGTCGTGTCCGACACACAAAGGCTGTTGGAAGAAACCAGTTCCTAGGTGACCAACCCTTAGTGAAGCTCTTCAAGTTGAAATGGGGAAGTACATCTCTTAGATAAGCAGCAGTAGCGTTTCTGTGGAAAAGATGCCTGAGATATTTTACACAGAGGTTTAACCTTCACAGAATCATTAAGGTTGGAAAAGACCTCTAAGATCATCCAGTCCAACCATCCACTCATCACCACCATGCCCACTAAACCATGTCCCTGAGTGTTACATCTACACGTTTCTTGAACCCCTCCGGGGATGGTGCCTGAGCCACTTCCCTGGGCAGCCTGTTCCAACCTCTGACCACTCTTTTGGAGAATAATTTTTTCCTTTTATCTAACTTGAACTTCCCCTGGGGCAACTTGAGGCCATTACTTCTCATCCTGTTGTTGTTTACCTAGGAAAAGAGACCAACCCCCCACCTCTCTCCACCCTCCTTTCAGGCAGTTGTAGAGAGCAATGAGGTCTCCCCTCAGCCTCCTTTTCTCCAGGCTCAACAACCCCAGTTCCCTCAGCTGCTGCTCATCACACTTGTGCTCCAGACCCTTCCCCAGCTCCGTTGCCCTTCTCTGGAATGAACATTGGTGAAACAGAGAGGAATGGGGACACTTGTGATTCATGGAGCGTGTGGGAAGAACTAAGGATCATGCCTTGGTGATGGCTGATGAATGTGGAATATCTCTGCTGACTGGCTTGATCCCATGGCAGCTTAACTCAGTACTGGAACTTTGTACCTTGAGGACTGGGACAGTCAAATAGGGAACAGGGAGGACTGATCTACACAAATAACCTTATCCCAAGGTGTGTGCTTCCAGACAAAGGCAAGAGCAATCATTCCCACAGCTTCCTCTCCATAAACCCAGCTTAGGGGCACTGTGAGAGGAAGAGGAAGGGTATAAATTGATCCAGGGCTTTTGGAAAGCTCCATTGGCTTTTCCTTCTTGTTGCTAGGGACATCCTATTCTCCAGGGCAGGTGGTTTTTGAGTAGCCAGTCTCTGGGTAGAGTTCAGCCGGGTGACCAGCTCCCTATGGAGAAGGCAGCCCAATACTGGCTCTACAGACATAAAGCTCAGCTGATTTCTGGGACTCCCATTCAGATCTGATAGAAAATGTCTTACCACAACAGACATTAAGTATGAAAAAAATATTTATTTTTACATAATTTCCCATAAGGGAAATAACTGTGAATTGAAAAACTTTTCAAAGTTTGTTTCAGAGCTGTATTTATTTTTATTCTTTTTACATCACTTCCTATCACTGTGTATTGCTGTTATTAACAACATGTCCAATTGTGTCAAGCTGTGGCATTACCAGCATGTCTAGGAGATACTGTTTTCTAGTAAAGGAAATTATATGTGCCAACAAGTCACTGTCAGACTAGTTTTTTAAATAACAACAAATTACTCTTTCAGCTGCTTTATTTGGCATGTTGATATTTGTAAAAATATTTTGAACTACTATTACAAAAAAACAGGATACAAAGTGATATAAAAATCTGAACCAAATTTGAAAAAAAATAAAATTAAAACAAAAATTTTGCAAAATGAAGAAGAGACAGTTTCTACTGCTAATATATTTGAAAAATGCATACTTTCCTTCTGAAGTGGACTGAAAACAAACATGAAAATATATAGATGCTTCTGGAGAAATATTGTGTTGCAAGGCATTTCTGAGATGCGCTGGAGTCCCCAGCCCTTGCCCAGAGCCAAGGCAGGAAGACATCACCGGGACGAGGAAGTGAAAGACAAACAAGAACTGGTGTTATGGCAGGAGCTGGGGAAGAGGAGAGACGAGGCAGCCTCTGCCCCTCTCCAGAATAACCTAAAAGGGAGTATTTTCTGGTTTAAGGGTATCTAGCACTTCTTCCAGGCTTGTGTCCCAAGAGTGCTGTTTGACCACAAGTGTTGTACGTGCTGGGTAAAGCTGAGACATCCTTTTGGAGACCTCTTTACTTATTTTCTCTCTCCTTGTGGTGATAATATCAAATACTGCTTTTAGAAAAAGGTAGAATCTAATATTGAACTTTATCTTCATATTAAAAATTTACTAGACCTGAGGTAGAAATAGTTCAAATTCACCGGCAAGATTTTTTATTTCAGACCTTACATTTGATGTATGAAAATGGAGATATGTCAGTACATCTCCTAAGTGGGCCCTCTGTGAGTGATGACAGAATAAAAAATAATTTTGTATTAATACCTGTTCCAGGGACATATGTAATGTTTTACCTGTGCTGGCAAAGTCCACTTGCCATGTAGTGTTTGTTTAGCACTAGCAGGAGGCTGAGCTCAGTGCCAGACAAAAAAGACACAATCCATTACCACAAAAGTGTATTTCTTGCATTTCATTTTTTCAGGAGGAAGGAGGATTCTTGTTCTTTTGAGGCAAAAAGACATGATCAGGAAGATCTTTACTTAATAATGGAGGAACAGGCAGGAGGGAATAGAGATAAACCCATTTATGGTCGTGTATCTGAATGGTCTTGCCACAGCTGTTTGTTTGGTTGTTTTTTTAAATTAAATCCCTCACACTCAGTACAAGCTAGTCCATTTCAGAGATGAAAATGCATGTGATTGCCAGCATAAATCCTCTCCAGCCTCAGCAGCCAGAGAGGCTCCATAAAGGAAGGGGCATCTACACATTGAAAATGTACAGTTTTATAACGTGCAACCCTGGAGAGCCCCTCCTTTGAGTCAATAATAAAAAAACATGTTTGTTTGCCAGGAGCTGGGCATGTTCCTGCTCAGACCAGGGCTCGGCTGTGACCTTCCCCTTGCTTGTTTCCATCCCACCGGGTTCTCACCACTCCTCCAAGCCCCAGCCACGCTCGCTGCACTTCTGCCAGGCCCTGGCTGGGGTTCAGGGCAGGGATGGGCTTCGGTTTCATGCGGCAGAGCAGCTGGCACGCCGGCACCAGGCAGGTTACAGTGTTAGGCTGACACTCAGGTCGTGAGGATTCAGCTTTTGTCTGTGTCCCAGGCTGCCTGTGAAATGTAGATATTTAACCCTGTGAGCCTCAGGTCTGTCGCACAGCTCTTCCCTTCTCCCCCATATTATCTGATCTGTATTAAGTGTTGAGCTTGTTGGGTAAAGATCCCTGGCTTTGCTTTTGAGTAGTTTGCTTGGTGCAGCTCTCATCCTAGCAAGGCAACACTGCATTATGGATGTGAAATCCTGTGATAATGCTACTATGAAAAATAACCCTATTCTCTTTATCCCAGTGAACAGTAGAGACTCTGCCCTGGTACAGCACTTGGAAATCAAGAAACTTGTTACATGGTTCCGTCACCTCTCATGACTGCAAAACAGAAACAATTATTGCTTTAAGGTGAAAGGAGGTTTTGGCTAGTAGCTTGTATAATAAACTCCCTAATAGCAGCAGTTATAGTTGCCTAATACAATGACTTGCCCTCTCCTATGGAGTTGCCTTTCAATGGACACCACAGTTCCCTTTTTTGAAGGGAGGATACAGGTACTGATGCATCATGTAGGATTTCAGTTACTTGTGGATACTGAGTAATTGTCATTGCAGGTGAGACCTGAATTACAGTCTCAGGAAGGTCAGATATGTGCCCTTGAGAACAGAATAACCATGTTACAGCTTTCACAACTTGGTATTGGTAAGGCTAATAGCACTGCTAGGAGCCAGTCTGCAAAGGGAACTGAGGTGATGAGCCCAGCTCCTGGATGCCACTCTCTGTAGCTGGTCCAGGGAAGCGTTTGTGCTCTTGAGTTCTCTTGTTTAAAGGGTGGAGTAGAGATCATTATTTTTATAGAGTTTATGTTGTCTCTGTTCTGTTGTCAGGCTTAGTTGCACTGGCACTCCCCTAACTTGGCTGTGTTTGTTTCATGCATGAGGTATCAGGCCCTAGTTTGTATATGACTTGGCAAAACCAGGCAGCCCTTAACCTCCTCTTTCTTGGAGCCACAAGACCTACTAGCTACAAAATTTTTCCAACAGCCTGTTCAAAGCATTGGTCTTGGCTCATGCTCCTTAGGATAAACCAGAAACAAATTTCCAGGCTGTCTGACTAGATCTTGAATCTAACCTTTTGCAGGACTTTTCCGTGCAGCAGTCCTAAATGGAGAAGACTGGTGGGCTGGCCAGTTACATTTATAGCTGAATTTTGGCATGGGTTTAATTTTGTTAAATACAGATGTTATTCTGTGGTTTAGCTCCTAAATCTGTCTGCTTGAGAAAACAGGCACTTTCCCAGTGACTTGATCTCAGTGGTTAGACCAAGATCTGGGCACTAAGCCATATTTATGTACGCTGAGTTTCCACTGATGAATAATTTAAAATATTTTTCAGTGGTAGTGAAATGATAACTTGGAGCACAAATCCCATTCCTTCTTTCCAGTGATTTGTGACTGCATTTTGCAGAAGCAGAAAGTTTGAGTTGCTTAGAGATATAAAAAAGTTTCAAGAAATTAAAAACTTACCGTCTGATAGCCTTTCAGATTTCCCTTGTCTTTGTCCTCAATGCTTTCAGAATCAACAGGGCATGATAAGACATGCATGCTTGGATCTACAGCCAAAATACCCTGAGCTGTGGTTTCCAGATCAAGCTGGTGTAATGCTTGACTTTCCCTAGCTTTTTTTTTAATTGTCATCATCCAAAAGGCTTCATTTCTGTCCAGACAGTTCCAGAAATGAATAAGAGTTATCTGGTCTCTGATAGTTGAGAACTGCTGGTTTAGGAGGCACAGCAGCAGGACCTCAAGGTCCTCTGTTGGTAAATATAAAACCACTGAGGGCAGCGTTACCCCGTGTGTGTGGTCAGTGTTGGTTCTCCTTTGGTGTAGCCAGAGGACAGAAAGTTCTGCTTGCTGATGTTACTGGATGAGGCACCCTTTCCAATTCATTGTTCTTGCTTTAGCCAAAGGTGTTGGCTGTTATCCAGTAAGGAAAATGAAAATCTTGCCACTGGAAATTAGCCTCATATTTTGTCTTTTAGGGACACTGCCTCTGAGAGCTATGGATGTCTACAGCAGGCCAGAGGCTTTCCATTCAGTTTTGTACCAGGTTCATAGCTATTTGGGGCCTTCAGACTTGAGTTGTCCTGGAAAACCTGCCCTTAGGTACCACACGATCAGGCACAGGAGGGCAGTGCCTTGAGTATGTTTCGTTTGCTGTTCTGTTTCACATCCTACTGCTTCATGCTTCTGTGCCATCCCTAAGCTGCTTGCAGCTGTTTGTATGTCTCACAACAAAGCCATTGCTCTTGGAAAGTGCATCTCTCTGCGTGGTGAGAAGCCAGGCTGCTTTCCTCACTGGAACCAACACACACAATGTCTTTCTAGGAGCATTTGAGATCCTTGAAGTCAAATGCATGTGTCAAGTGTGTCTCCCCTGGCTGCAGAGGCCCTTGGGGCAGGCTGAGTAAGGGAGATGGTTCCTCACTCCCCCAGTAAGCCCTGGAAAGGGCAAAGGAGCTCATGGCTTGGTTTTCTGTTTCTGTGTGCATTCCCCTTGAGGGCTGCCCTGCCTATGAAAAGCAAAAAGTCACTGAGGACTTCAGAGCTTCTCAGAAGCTGCTGTGTGACCCCAGGTCTCTGTCATGTGCCCTGTGTCTCATGTCCTGGCAAGGGAGTAGATACTTGAAGATCTCCAGCCCAGATTAGCAATTCTGGATGTCTTTGTGCCTCTTGGTCCATCATGCATTTCCGTAGCTCCTTCTGTCAATGCAGCTGGGCAGTCCTGCTGTCTGTGAGCAGCATGGACAATGTTGTCCCCTGCATGTGCTGAGCCTTTCATTTCAGGGTCACCCCAGGTCTTTGGCTCCCTTGCACTGCTCCACATAAGCGTGTGGTGCATGCAAACACCAGTTTCCCTTCCCAGGACCAGCACGGGCTCTGAGCACGCCTCTGCAGCCCTGTAGGATTTTCAAGCTTCATTATCTATTCCTACATGCCTTAAAGCCATTTATCTTTTCTGTGGCATTTATTCCAGGACTAGACTTGATGTCCTTAGGGAGGGGGTCAGAGTAGCACTTACTGTATGGGAGGAAATGTGCGAGTGTTGGGAAGTTCTGTTTTTAACAACTCTCTTTATCTTTCGTCTGCTTTGATAACACTGGTTGCTCTCAGGAAAATTCCTGAAGGGGCACATAACACAATAGTTGAAGCCCAGCAAGCCTGGACCTCTTGAGCTCTGCTTCTGTTTTCCTGTGAGACACTGGACAAGTTACTCTGATCTCTCTGTGCATTGTTCTCCCCATTGTGAAAGATGATAAAAATGTGTCTGAGGAAAGCAGGGAAGGATTAAGCACTTTGAGGGTCTTGAAAGAAGTCTCTGTGTTGGTCTGAATCACCCAGTCAGGACAGATGGGAACTGAACTGGAACTGCCTAACACAGCTAGATGTGTTTGAAGAAAGGGAAAAGCATATGTACCTGCTAACATAGCTTTAAATTGGTAATTAGAGGGCTTTATAGAAACAGCCCACAGACAGAGACAAAAAATATCATTTGAAAAAGGGCTTAAAAGTTAGGGATTGCTGTGTTATTTATAGGGTTATTGGAGGGAAAGGAAGAAGGATAGCAGTTCAATGCACTGAATAGCTTAGACGCCTGCTAATGCAAGAGTGAATAAACAGGAAGAACTAGATGTCTTAACACGTAATTTAATAGGTATAATAGACACGTGCTGGGATAACTCATGAGGCTGGATTATTAATAGAAAAGAATAAAGCTTATTCTGAAAGGGTAACAGAGGTGGTGAAGGAAGAGATGTTTTCCTTGTATGTTCATGTGCTCTGAGATCCAGTGTCAAGAAAGAGATGAACAAATTGCAGATCCCTGAGTAATGTTACAAGGGTAAAGAACACAGGCATAGCAAACCAAGAAGGGCAGTCTTCTGTGAAACAAGCAAACAAACAAAAAAAATCAAACCAAAAATATTTTCTGAGAGATAGGTCATGGTGGTAAATGAAGAATTCTAACTATGCAGAGGCAGAGTTGGAGAGGAGTGTAGGGTAACACGACCTGTTGAGCTGGCACAGTGTTTTGGTGCAGAGGTGGGTGATTTTCTGGAGATAGAGAGGAGGTTGTTCCAGAACAGATTCCCTTCAACAGAGAGGAACTGGCTGGACCTGTGAAAACAGGAGGGAGTGTAAACAGGAATGATTATGAAATGTTGGTGTGATACTTAGGAAAAAGTGCCAATAGCAAAAGTGTTTAAAATGGAGTTCAAGAAGGAAATCTTCCATACTATGGAGAACTAGTAACTGTGGTGTCATGGGAAGAAATTTGTGGTGGAGGGAGAATTAAACAGACCTGTCATTTCCTTAAATAATAGACATTAAGGACACAGGTATAAGTTATCATCTTTCAGGGGAAGGCTCAAAAAGGTGAGTGAACTGGTGAAATCACAAGCTTCTCTTTCACTTCAGGCAGAGGAAGGGTGCCTCTAGAAGGTGCAAAGCAACTTATTTTATCCAGCACAAAATGCACAAACTGTGTGGCAAAAGCTCAAAGAGAGAAAAAGCTATTGAGGACATAAAGGGCAGCAAAAAAGAGTTGGAATCTCTGGGATTCTGTAACCCTTCTAGCAAGAGGAAGATCAAAGATGGTTTATGTCTGCTACTCAGTGAAAATAGCCTATCAAATAATAATATGAAATCTTATTTTTAGGTTTTGTTTTGTTGGGTTTTTTTTGTTTGTTTTTTTTTAGACATCTAACATCATAGTTGCCAGAAACAGAGGAGAAGTGGGGAGGTATTGGACTGCAATAGAGAGGGAATGGGTTGGCTGGATAAGGTAGAGCATGGCCTGGAGCAATGTTGCCTTTGAGAGTGTCTGGTCCACGGATGGGAAAAGTGACTGGGAGAAGAGCAAGCAGAGCACCTATCTTGAAACAGGGGAAAAAGAAAAGCTGAACAATACAGATATATTGGCTTCACTTCTCATTTAAAGGTTGAAACAATCCAACAAACCACTTCAAAGTAACTAGAAGTGTGTGTGGGGGGAAGAGATGATTAACAGTCAGCAGTCCTGAAAAACTGCATCAAACTAAAATTAATTCTATATTAGTGGTAGCCAGAGGGCTAGTGAAAAAGCCTTAGATAGCTGTCATGTATCTTGACTGTCACTTACAGCATTTTTACAAGTAAACTGAAGACGCTGAAGATACTCAAGACAAAATCACAATACAGTGAGTACCAGACTTTGAAAAAAATATATATACACTGACATTAGTTATCAATGACTGAATATGAAACTTGAGAGATTCATCAGGGAAGTATCCTGAGCCTGTTATTCAAATTTTCTTCTACATCTTGGCTATAAAGAACGCACATAGTAAATCTGCGAATGGCACCACACTGGCAGGAGCTACGAGCACACTGAAAGATAGGATTAGAACTGACTAGTTGGAGAAGTAGTCTGAAAAAATTTGGATGCAGTTTAGCAAGGACAAATGAAAGATTTGCATTGCCTGATGAGGCATTGGCTCTGCCAGAAAGGATCTGCCAAAATGGATCTTATTCTGGAAGGCTGTCAGTTGCGTGCTGAGGTGGTGCATAAGGATATTATTTTAAATTACTTCTAGGTGAATTTCCATGTCAAATATGTGTTATCTAGAAGATAGGTGGAGTGTCCCTTGTGCTCTGGTCAGCTTTGGTAAGGCCTCAGCTGCAAACTATGGCCTATTTTGGTCACTGTGTGTCTGGAATGAGGTGAACTAGCTGGGAAGCCCACTGGAGAGCAGCAAGAGTGATACTGCTCCTAACCAACTGACCCACAAGAAGTGACTGAAGAAACTGATGTTGCTTACCCTTGGGAAGAGAAGCAGCTTTGACTATCACAGGAGAAGATACAATTTCTTTAAGTTGAAGTAATGACTTTTATGTAGGATAATGGAGGAAAGACTCCCCCAGGGGAAGGACACTGCAGTCCTGGAATACCCAGTCAGAAGAACAGCCATCACTGGATCTTTCTAGGATATTTATTGGTAGTGACAGGCACAACCCTGTTGAGGTAGAGGATAGATTTTATGACCTTTCAAAATCCCTTCCAGTAGTTTTTCAGTTTCATGATAGCTATGGTGGTGATGTCACATCTGTGGGATGGTACTAGGAGATGCACTTGTACTGGAGGAAAGGCTTTAACAGTAGGCTGATGGCAACAGCTCCAGAGACTTCAGGGAGAAGAGATGGGGCAGGGCAGGAACAGTGAACACCACTAATTAAGTGGTAGTTCTTACCCAGGAGATGCTGAGTGTAAACGTATAAAACCAGTGCTGGCATTGTACTGGGTTGTGGGCCTAAGAGACTTGGAGTATGGGTTTAGAGTGCTGTATAGCAGTCTGCTCCTCTATCACAGTGTCACAGCCCCCTGGCAGTTCCCTGGCATGGGGCAGTTAGCCCAGACCACAGATCCCCAGTGACATTACTTTTTAGCAGCTCTGCTTGTGTTTTCTGATGCTTCATTCATGTCTCTATTGACTCTGCCTGCCTTCAAACATGTCTAATGTGTTTCCTTTTCTTTACAGAGGAAGAGAGACAACTTCAAGCAAAC
This sequence comes from Antrostomus carolinensis, assembly GCF_000700745.2. Lineage (NCBI taxonomy): Eukaryota > Metazoa > Chordata > Aves > Caprimulgiformes > Caprimulgidae > Antrostomus > Antrostomus carolinensis. Next base: position 64,282 of record NW_010308791.1, read on the forward strand.
AACCGGGATTTTAATCTGCAGTTTGAATATGCTGTAAGTAACCAGCGTGTGTTGCTTCATGCAGATGTAGTCACAGATGCAGCTGCATCTGCTTCATGTCTTGAATGTTGTTTCAAGGGAGTGACATGACTGGATGTTAGCTATGACTCTGCAAACAAAACCAACATGTTCCAACCATCAAAGATGGTTCTTTGCTGAGTCAGCCATAGGGAGCTCTGCCTTTGGAGTCAACTCTGCAAATGGGCAGTTGAAGGAGATCTAGTGCTGGAAGAGTATAACTAGTGACTTCACACACTTCCAGAAAATTATTTGTGAGTCAAAGCATTTGCATGATCAGGCTCCAAGGCCTTTGAATAACGGAACCTGGGCGGGGAGGGGGGGGAAGTTTTCTATTGGAAATGTGTCTCCATTTAAAGTAAAACATGAAAGGAAATGTGTCTTCCTCAGCTTTTGCAGTGAAATCCTCTCCGGCAGGAAGGTTTTGAATCTGGCCTTTGTGGCTTCCTGCCAGCTTCATTTCCAGCTCCTTAACAGCCTACTTACGTTCACAATGTGCCATGAAATCTGTGAGCACCTTGACACAGGTGGGCTGTGACCCAGGTCTGCCAAGGAGCCCCTTGGGCAACTTGATTTCCAAGTCTTGTGGACCATTAGCTGCTAGACCTGTGTTGCCTGTCTGCTGGGTCATCTCCTCCGTGAGACGATCCTGAAGCTGCATTCCTTCAAAGTGTTTGCAGCTGCCAGCTAATATTGAAATGTATTTTGTGAATTTTTGTCCTCTGCATATCTGAATTCCAATGGTGAAATTCATCCTTCAGTTCCCTCCTCTGAATCATGTTTTGGCTTAGGAATATCACAAGTATTTTCTCTGTAAGGACTGATAAAACTCAACATTTCAGAACACTGTAATTTCTCCTGAGCTAGAAAGTCTGACTTGCCAACAGCTTTGACTGAAGATCTTAATGTAGCTGATCTGTTGGCAACATGAACTGGGTGGTTTTCAGTGGTCTGGTCACTTTTCATCCACGAACTACTCAACACAGGTTAGAGACTTTCTAGGTCCAGAGCTGCTGCATGTGTCCTGCATATGAAATGCTTTGTAGTTAATATATGTAATGGACTACACAGCATGAATGCCTTATCAAGACTGGGAAAGTGCATTTGATTTGCACAGAACCTGCCAGTACCATAGTGGGGTGAGTATTGCCTCTACATGAGTATTTGTAATCTTTCATTGAATGATTGAAACGTAGACTATACGCAGCAGTGGGGCAGGAAAGCAGGAGAGAGATGTACAATGATGTCAGGATAGAGAGAACAAGCAACTCTTCTGGTTCTGAGCCTGTTTCTGTGAAAAGCCACTCATAAAGCTGACTTTGCATGTCATTGCTTCCCAGCTGATTGCTTACGTGCCCCAGGATTAACCAAAATTAAGGAGAGGACTGTGAGAGCTCTGGAAGGTTTCCATGAGAGTCTATTGATTAGGTGTGAAAGTGGAGGCAGCCAAAAAGCCAACTCAATATAATCTGTTAAAACTTGGCAGCGAGTTTCAGTAATCCTACCACTCATTTTAGTCAGCTGTGGCTCATGATTTCTGGAATCTTATGCAGACTGAGGCTTAGGAAATCCAGAAGACTGTCCAGAAAGAGCCAAGCCTTGAAGTGTTGAGTGGGTGGTGAGGTACTAAAAGATTTTCCATGGTGATGCAAGCACTGCCCTAACTGTACAGGGCTGCACATCATTTTCTAGGCTGCTCATTTCCAACAAATCCTAACAAAAGTTCAATTTATTAACCCCACATTACCATACTGTAGGAAAAGGACTAACCTTGCTCATAAATTACTTCAGATCCCTTGCTATAGATTGCTGGGTGCATCTGGAGATGCCAAAAAGGGAGGTAGTCTCCTGGTACCCTCCCATCAACATACGCATGATGCTCCTGAAAGGTAGCTCTTCCAGTCCTGTAGGTCTCTGCCAGGGTCAAATCTGGGCCCCTTCCTCATGTTCAGGTTTGGCTGAACATGGTGGGGTTGCACTGCTCAGCACTAGGATGTGGTCCAGGGGAACCAAGACTCTCTTAATGCCAGAGCCTGCCCTGGAGTGCTCAGGGGCAGTAGCCCTTAGGCTCAGTTCTCTCCGAGCATGCTGACGTTTTCTGGATGGGGTAATTTCTATCTCCTGCAGCCACAGTCCTCCCTCCTCAATATGCCTTCCCACCCTCATAACTTGACCTGTGTACAAGCGAATAACAGAAGTATTTGGACAATCTGTGCTTCATTGTGGTGATTGGAGCTTTGGGACAGGAGAAGCTGCATGTGTGGGCAGCAGCATGGTGATTTGAGTCTTCTTTATAGGGGCCAGGAGGAGAACAGCTGTCCTTCAGCTCTTGGTCCTACAGTGAGGACCATTACTCCTTGTCTTCCTGCACAGGAGTCTTGTCTTCTGTGATAGTTTCACTGGCCTAGCCCTTGGCTAGCAGCCAACACAGCCATTCACCCACTTCCCA
>NW_010308791.1:66846-89554 GCF_000700745.2 Antrostomus carolinensis
TTAATAATAGAAATAAAAGAAAACTTAAAATAATGCTAATATTAAAATAGTTGTGATAATGATAACAGTAACAAAATATGCCAATGAGTGATACCCAGTGCAACTGCTCACCACCCGCTGACCCAGCCCAGCCCGTTCCTGGAGGAGCGACAATCCCGAACCGAAACCACAATCCCGGGACAGCCAGAGCCAGAGCGAAAGCCAGAGAGAGCAAGAGAGGAAGAGCCCCTCACTAATGTACTGACATGATGTTGTATGATATGGAATATGGCATTGGCATATCCAAATGCCAGTTTAGCTTATTAATTTAAATATTCCTCACCCCCTTAGATCTTGTGCTTGTAGACTAACAAAACACAAAGTCCTTCACTTCCAGTGACAAAAATTAAAACACTGGGATGTTATAAGTGCTTTTATCATAACAAATCCCAGGCTGAGAGCAAAACACAGCGCTATCCTAGCTACTGAAAAGAAACGCAGCTCTGTCCCAGCTGAAAACCGGGACATCTCTCAAAGCACAAGGGAGGTTGCACCAATAGCTGTTCCAGCCAGATAAAAGGGACACTGGACAGAAACTGGAAGGAAACACAGCAGTGTAACAAAGCTTAGAAAGTACTTTAGACAGTGAAAGCCACAGGAGTGAGGTTTAATTTACTTGGTAATTTAAAGCCACATTGTCCATAAAACCTATAGAACAGGTTCTTGTAAAAAAGCTAGGTGAGGTGGTAAATGTTTCTTTAGGGTGAGGCATTTGCTAAGAAAGGCCAGTACAGAAAAGAAAGGGAAATGCAAACAGAGATGCAGTATATTGCCCTACAGCTGTGGCCAGTCTGTATGTCCCAGCCGATGTGAAGGTTCGGGCCTTTCACTAAAAAAGAGAGTTTCTATTCTGTAGGCATAGATCAAAGGTACAGAGATGCTTTGTCCTCCTTTAGGCTCAGTGAGAACAGGGAAGTGGGAACGTGCAGTCGGGGTGGGCGTGTTGTCCCTGAATAGTTGGTGGTTATCGTCCCTTCCTGGGACAAAGTCTACAGGATATCTGTGAAGGAAGAAGAGAGTAGCTGAGAAAAACTTGTAAAACTCTATTGTGTGTGGAGTCTGACATCAGTTCTGGCAGCTACTGAAAGCTTGCCCTCCTGGTATGAAGCAAGACTCTTGAATATGCTCAAACCAGCTTTGCAAGAACCTGATGCTGCACCACAGAAAGCAGTGTCTGCCAATGCACGCAGGGGCACGCCTGGATCCATCACACTTGAGCTTGCAGGAGACTTTGGAGAGCAAATTCACTCTCAGAGCTCATCCCAATGCACAAGTGGCCAAGTGCAGTGAGTCCCTGCCATACTGCTCCAGCCAAGAAGCCTCTTTAGCTGAGCACTGGCCAGGCAGGAGGGTTGGATGGTGCAGGAACCTGGATTGATAGGGTAGGATGAGGAGAAGAGGTGGACAGGAGCTGCACGGATTGGAAATCTCCCTGAGAAAGAAGCTTCACAGTGAAGTGGAGGGGCAGTTTCACAGAAGAACTGAATGTGCCCCGTGAGTGTAGGAGATGTACCATGCAGTGGGCTGGAACATTGGGGTGGTCTTCTTCATCTACATGAACAGAGGCAGGACAGACTTAGATGGGGCCAAGGGAAGTGTCTCTTCTCTGAAGAAGCTTCTTATGTGTCTTCTGGTGATTTTTGCTGTGATTAAATAATAGGAGGTGCCTGTGGTTAAGGGTAGCAGCTTCAAGCAGTGGCAGTGCTTGGGTAGGTCAGGATTTATTTGGACTTAGGGTGAAAACTGAAGCTGAAACTAGAGCTCTCAGACTGGTGCAGCCCCAGACATCCTTGGCCTTACCCTGTGCAGAAAGAACACAGTAGCTTAGAAAAATAAAACAAAGTTTAAAACAAAGTGCTGTGCAGTTAACTGGAAGGGCTGAGTGTGAAGGTACGTACTACCCACCAGCTCACAAAATTAGTTAAGAATGACTCAGAAGCCAAGTGTGAATGAGTGGCATGCAAAGGCACTTAGTGCAGCACAAAAAAGGACTCAATATAGGTCTGTAAAAATGAAAAGTCAAGTCCTAATCCTGTGTTTATTCACACTGCAGAAAGGAAGGTCCTTCCTGACCAGTAAGAGATTTGCCTGTGTAAAGACTGAAATAAAGTGAAATGCAGGGTGCCAGACGTGGTCCACAAAGGTTTAAGTGCTTTAATCAAGGTTCTTATCTGAGGCAATTCAATCTGTCTGCACTGTCCCCAGCACAGCTGCAGAGGGGACTGTCCCACGTGGATCCACCATGATGGGCTCTCTGTTGACAATCTGGAGAAGAAAATATCTTCTGAAGGTTTTTAGTGTTTGCTCTGGTCCCAATTCCCTTTTATTTCTTCATTTTCACATTGGAATTTAGCACAGCTGCACTGGGACGTCAGAGAGGGCTGCGGAAACTACTTTGAAATTGGCTTTCAGACAATAGGAGAGGAAATGCAGGGCCCATGAGTCAATGATAAATTTCATCTTGGATCAGGATCTAGGGTCAAACCAGCATCCTTTCTGCACGGCCAGCAGCAAGGGGGCTTGCTTGGACTCTGCTTTTGTTCTCCCTGGTCACCTGATGAATTCTCTATTGAAATAGGAGGGATGTATATAACTTCTTATGGCCAATATGCATTGCCCTGGGCTGGATAAGCAGCTGAGTTCTTATCTCTTTGAAACTTAATTGGAGAGTAAGAAGGTAGTAGGTTTAGACTGGTAGTCTAAACCTGGTAGTAGGTTTAGACTCTTCTCCACCTCCTTCCCTTGTATTCTGCGACCTGAGAAGGATGCCTGGTGGATTACCTTGAAGGACCTTCTCAGTGTGGTCAGGATAATGGCAACAGCTGCCCTCTTTTCCCATTCTCAACCTGCAAGCGTTTCCTAGTGTTTGTCATGCCCAAGGCTGAAAGGAGTGATGTCTGATCATGTGAAAAGAGGTCTGTGTAGCCCCTGAAGCAATAACTACAGCAGCAACCTCCACTGCTTCTTCTGCATTTAGGAGGGTGTTAGCTGGATTAATCTGAAGACCACCTGAGATACTGCCAGGGAGCAGCCAGAGCAGGGCTGCCCTATGAGTAGGAAAGAGCTGGGAGCTGAGGGGACCACAGTGCAGGCAATGCCCTCACTGACCAGAGTGCAGTCCTGCAGCATCTGGTCAGGGGGAACAGGGCGGGATGCTAGTAATGGGGCCCATCCTGACCATCCCAGACAAGGTGAGGTGATGAACCAGGTCCAAGGTCCATTTAGGGAGCCCAAGTCAGGAGTGGCAGGAGATGGGTCCGAAGGCAAGACTACACCATAGGTCCAAAGGGCATCCAGGAGGTGGAGCTGGGTAGGTCCATCTGGTAAAATAGGACAGATATCAAGCTGGAGACTTGTACTCCTATTGCATAACTGAAAGCCCACAGCTGGGCTTAAGTGAGCTCCTGAGCCCTGGACAAGGGTAGTAGATGGATATCATATTAGGGCCCTGACAAGCACAGAAAGGTTGAGCTGTGACAGACATGAGCTGCAGTGAAGTCCATGGACACCCTTGGACCAGGTCCTCCACTCCTCATCTTGGCTTAAACTTCATGGAGACAAACTCCTACTGTACTGGTTGGGAGTCTGGTTGTGTGACACCTTAATGAAGAGGATATGATGGTTTGGAGTTTGCCTCCCCTGCACCAGTCATCAGTGCTCCCCTTGACTTCTCTTCCCTGCTTGCCAGCAGCTTCAGGTACTAAGCTGAGCAGGAGCAGAAGACAGTGTAGTCAAAGGAGATGACTAACAGACAGGACGTTTAGAACCTGCACTTGGCCTGTGAGTGATGGCGTAAGGTCATCAAGCCACCTCCATCTGCCCCTGGGTCCTCCTCTGCACCACCATGATGAGGACACACACCACAGTAATGTTACACAGATTAACAGCTCTGTGATGGGATGACTCCAGGCAGAAGGAACAGTGTAGGAAAACACAACTAGTGACCACAGTTTCCTAGAGACCTTACTGAAATACCCAATGTGTGATGGGATCTTGGGACTCACTTTATTATTGCTGCCAGGAGAAGGTTGAGGAGTTACATATGTAAGAAATTCCCAAAACTGTTACAAACAAAACAAAACAAAAAAAAAGGAGGGTGGATTAGAAATGGATTGGTTCATTTCAAGCGTTTGGCCAGTCTTTTACTTCTGGGAGGCAGGATGAGATCTTTACAGGGACCAGATGTACCCCATCACCATCCTGTTGACCTTCCTCAGTCTTCTGTTGAGTTGAGGCTGCTGCCCACCATCAGGAATAAGGCAGTGAACTTGATTGATAGGCTTAAAACAGGTTTATTAAATTTGTCCTTCACAGCCCTGTGGTCACATTTCTGCATATGGCAGCTGTGTGCTTTCAGCTTGGGCTGCTGCAGTTAAACAGAGTGCCCTTGATTTGTACTCCTGCCACCTCCTTGCAAGGCTTTATCAAAGCACGTGGGAAAGCCATTTCTGCTTCTCAGCTGCTTCATTGGTCTGTACCTTGTGCTGCACAGGTACCAGTGAAATTGCCAGGTGTTGTGGCACAGCAATTCCCTGTGGGACCGTCCAGATTTCGATAGGATTTGCTTTCAGCCGTGTTGTCCAGCTGCTAGAAACTAATATGTCACTGACCCTGGGTAAAAATTCAGATGGCCAATACCCTGCCGTACCCTGCCTTTTCCGATTGTCACCCTTTAGCCTCTGTAATATGGCCTCAAAAGCAGAAGTGTCTCTTGTTTCCAGTGACTTTTATGGCGAGGAAATTATTTGTTTGCTCAGCGAACAAAGGTAGGAGCCATCTGCTGAGTGTTTGCCTGCGGTTGGATGTCACAGGCAGGCTTCTGAAAACACCCCCAAAGTAACAACTTATCTGCCAGATCTGGACTTGTGTAACTGTGGCATGATGAGGACTATTCTTAGGGAAAGCATTTTGGTGGAGTCACACCTTCAGGAGGTGTGAATCTAGCCCCTGAAAAGAGCAGATGAGAATAATCCCTCACTCACAGAGGAAGTTACTCTCCTGTCAAGCTTTGCATCTGGAGAGCCTGAGGCTGACAGAGGGTAACTATGCACATGCCTATTTGTTTGGGACACAGGTGCACTCAGGGGCTGCCCATGGTCAACCAGAATTTTAGAGCAGATCTGGGAGTAAGTGAAAAGCTCTTGAGTCCCATCTTTGTGCTCAGCCCATAGAGCTGCTTTTCTTGGATGTTTTATTTTTATAAATTTATAGGAGAACCAGAAGCTCTTCTAAGGCTTCTCAATACTTAATGGCTGCTTCAAAGATTTTTCCTCTCCATCACTTTTCCCAGATGGGACTCTCCCTCACTGAAGACAGAGCATGGGGGAGGGAAGGAGGATGATGGTTAGACGCATTGCCTATAAAATGATGGCTGTGTATGGACTGTTTAACACACTATGGTGCTGTAGGTTCCCGTAGTACCCCTCCCCATCCCAAAGTCAGATTCTGGTACAGCTCTGAAGGAGTGACAGGTTGTGATGGTGTTGAGCATCACAGAATGGGACAAGATCAAGAGCAGAGGGCAACAGATTTCTGTGAAGTCAGTCGAGAGCCTGAGCTGTCAAAGCATGTACCCCTGGAGTATTGCATGAAAACATAAATGATGTCTTGCACAGAGCTTCAACTGTATCTGTGATGTGGGAATGCAGAGCTTTGAACCAGAAAGCCTGAAGTTTTCCCTAGTTTGTGTTTATCATTTAATATTGATATTCCTGTAGCCCCCAAGGGCCACACACATGTTACTTGTTGAATTAGAAATCTTCATAGTGATTAGGAGGAATTATTTTTTTTCTAGTGCTTAGTTTTAATTATAGATTCTAGAATAATTAGAAGATCCACTATAATACCCACTGTCCTTACACTGAGGTTTGTAGTATCTCAGTGTCCCCAAAGACAGTGTATGTCAAACAATATCACAGTCCTGAACTACAACAGAGAAAATACTGGATGTCCAAATTCCTGCATTAAAGCATTTGGAAGCTGTTATGTCTGGGGTTTTTACCATGCCTAATGGCAATAGGAAACAAAATGAATGACTCTGGTTCATGTAGTGGTTTTCCTGACGTAATTAATGGACAGAAATAGAAGGCAGGAATTTAAATAAACCACTTCTATTCTTTTCTTATTCCCCTATGAGATTTTTGTAGGCAAAGATCTATAAACTTCATGTGAGTGTTTACTGAATAGTTTTTCCCATGTTGTATGTGACCCTTTGAAATCAGTTGATGCACAAAGGTCAGGTCCCCTGTACTTACTTTTTCCTGCAGAAACTGTCTTAGCTTTTTTTAAGTAAGTGACTGTGATATTTTTCTTCAGGGGAAGGGAGCATCTTTAGATCCAGGTTTTGTTAAAAAATCTGCCAGACTCTGTGTCTAGTGGACAGAGACTTGTCAAGTAATTTAATTCGCTGTATGTTGGGTCTGCAGAAGAGGCTGCTGTTCCATTGCTTCTGTTTTAGCCATGTCTGTGCAGCCTGTATGCAGCACATATCCCACGATGAAAAAAAAATGGAAATAATCCAAATTTAACTATGTGTCATTACATTTAGATCACAGGCAGAGTTAACCACACCCGGAGATGGCTAAATGATGCCAGAAGACAGGCAATACTGTTTATGGGATGATCACTGATAAACATCTTTTCTTGCTGGAGTGCAATCAACGGGACGATTTGGCTATCTCTTCCATAAAGGGCGTTTCCATCTCTGCTCTTTCAGAGAGTTATTCATTGGCTTGTATGAGGGCTAAAACATGAAGCTAATACTAAAGAATGTTGCTGTACTTTATGTCTGGATGTAGCTAGAAACCGAGTAACTGCCTAAAATGGAATAGCTTCCCCCATACACACCTTATGGAATAACTCCCCAGGACACACCCTATGGTGGTGATCTTAAATAATTGGTTTAATGTCAGAAACATGCTGATATGTATCAGTTTAGATGTCCAGTTCCTGGATTAATGCATGAATTGGAAGTGGCCTGTGATTCATACTTCATACAGCTCCTGTCCTCCCACCAGCTTAGCAGTATCTAAATGCTATTACAGTACTAAACCCACCATTTTTCTCTTCCATTGAAACAGCAAATGTATTACTGAATGAAGGTGCACTGTGTAATACCTGCCTCCTTGTGTTGTCACACCTTAGGTTCCCTGGGAGAGGGTTAACAGGCATTTTCTGTAGAGCTTCAAGGGGGAAAATCTTAGTTGTGTTAGCAACAGATGGCATATATTCATCCAGGACTAACCCTGGATGAGTGCTTGATAAAATTAATCTAAAAAGGAAGTCTAGCACACCTGAAAACTGAAGGGACAGCCCAAGCTGGTGGTCTCAATATGACAGATTGAGCCTGTCTACTAGGTGGCAAGAATTGGACCAGAGAGTTCTGGTCTTCAGGGAAAAAAATACCCTGTTCTGTAATCTCTAGCTTGGGTCTTTCTATGGTTTTTAGAGGATGGATAAGGGAGCAGGTGTTGTTGGAGGCTGGAAAGGCCATCTGCAATTAGAAAAGGAAACTGGAAATAGGGAACAAAGCTGCAACTTGCTTACGGAAATGGTGAGTTCTTCTATTAGTGGCTGTTTGCACAACACGATGTTAAAGTGATCTTTATGGAATAGAAACAAGCCACTGCTCCAAGTTACTGAGTTGAGAGGCTGCTGAGTCAGCTGAAAATAATAATGTCATGTTCTGCTGCTGGGTGACCTATAGCTCCTGAGGGGTTGTCCAGCCGAATGGTGCTTCAAAGTCTCAGACAAGTTATAGATAATTGACCTAGCATGTATTTTCTGACACTGCTTGGTAGACACTACCAGCAAAATGTCTTACGCCTTGGTTACAGTTTTTAATTGTGCATCGTGTAAGAGGAGGGATTAATAAAGAGACAATGCGTCTCTGTGAGTGACTACATGTACCTGTATCTACCTGCTGTTGCACTTTCATAAACTGAGCATCATGTTTTCACCAGTTCCGAGAGGAATTCTGTCTGTTTATCCAGGCTCGACATGACTGTGTGGGGGAAAAGGAAATGTTTTTTGAGATGCTGTTGGAAACAATACTATTGCTAAATATAAGCGAGTAAAAACACAGTTGAAATGGGTTGTGCTGTAATTTTGTTTCCTGTTTTACTGATTCTATTTTTTTCTTTTTTTTTCCCCTACAGAACAATTCAATTAAAACATCAAAATACAACTTCTTCACTTTCCTGCCTCTCAACCTGTTTGAACAGTTTCAGCGAATAGCCAATGCTTACTTTCTTTTCTTGCTGATTTTGCAGGTATGAATGCACTGTGTTGTTTCTAGCAGACTGTGCTGTCTGTTATCAAAGCTGGTCTATGTACTGATTGTTGTAATAAAGTGCAAGCTATATGCCTGTTATGAATTAGTGTTTTAGTAAAACCTTAAACTAGATAGGAAGTAGGGCAGAAAAAAACCAATTTCCTTTCTCACCTTTGGATATGAGGTTTGAACTAAAGGAAGAAAAAAATTTAATTAAATTTTTCAACAAATTGTGGACCTTTTTCATGCCCGGTCCTCCTACCCCTTTGCATCTACATCTGAGTGCTCCTGGCTGTCCTTGGATTTACATTACTTATTCCTCCTGTAGTACAAGAGGAAGTTGTCTCTTATCCATAGGATTAAGGGCAAATTCCATTGGGAGTCTCAAATGAAACAGCAAGAAGAACAACAATTTTGTGACCTGTACTGGTTTCCCTGGGAAGGAAGGAGTTAACATCAGGAAGGCTCAAGGTTGCAGCTAGTTTGCATAAAGCTGAATATTGCTGCTCCCTGCTCATCGGGGTGAGGAAGGTGTCTAATACAGCCTGGCAACACCGTTGAACCCCATGGCTCATAATGGCATTGAGTTGCACTTTGTCCATCGCTGTTGGCAATAACTGCTCTGTCTGAAAGCTGAACACACCGGATAAATTCATATCAGGATTTCTGCCCCTTTGCACTTTGCTAGAATATGGATAAATACAGTGCACTCTGTTGTTGCTGAGTCATACTGGAATACATGTTATTTTTAAAAAGGGTATAATTTTTATTATGTTTTGAGTATGCTATTTTGAATTTGACCATTTCAGTGCACACAAGTTTACAAAATTACCTTTTTCAAATGCTCTTTTCAATTTCAGCTCAAAAAAGCATAGGCAAAATTTTGTTAAGCCTGTAGCAAAGCACATACAATCTTCTTTGCTTATTTACATGGAACAAATTTGGGAAGTATCAGCCCACATATATTTTTAAAGAAAATAGTGAAAGTGCCTTTTCAACTGAGCTGACAGCACCATTCCTGCGTTGCTGTACTGCACTCTAGCTGTTTGTCTATCAAATTCATAGTATTTCAGACTATTTACCTTAAATTATTCAGCTGTGTCTTTTGCCGAACCATCTAGGAATGACTGTATATAAAAGCACACAGCTTTTTCTGCTGCCTGCATCAAGGTAGGCTAAAGAGGACAGCTATTAGTCTTTTATATTTACATATTCCTCCATTTATTTTTTTTCTGTCTTCCACCCACTCACTCCATCCCTGTAGCACTGGGAGTGTCTCTTCCTGCATCAGGAGTGGATGTGATAGGTTGGCTGTGGGGACTCTGCCTCTCTACTCCTTTGGCACAGCCCAGTAGGACATGGATATTCCCAGTTAGGTGAGAAGGTAGCAGTTATGTGTCTGCAGCCTCCATAGCTGAGCAGAGCTGTGTTTGCCTCTGAACATAATTTCTCCTGTCTGGATTTGGTGGTGCTGGTGGGATCTGGGTGGTGACAGTGCAGCAGAAGGAGAAATCTCAAAGAGCAGGTCTCCACCCTTAAGTGGCATAATTGTCAACTTCACAATGCACATAGAGTTGACACTGCCCAAATGCAGTCTGATGGACACAGTGATGCTGGTGTCCCATTGATTCTATCATTAGTGCTGGTTTTCTGGAGGAAGGGGAGAACTACGGTGGGCTAAGACATCCATCTCTGCATCACTGAAGGCATGACAGAGTCACCTTCAACTCCTGGGTCTTCTCACTATTGAAGATGTGGGAAATAAAAATGGCTCTGTTGATCTTGGAAGAGCAAGGTCAGCCCTGGCAACAGCTGTATGTTATTTATTGATATGAAGTTTACTTCAGCAAAATGCAAAGAGTTACTGATGAAAACGAGAAGCGTTGAAGGCTTGGCACAACAGGCCTTGCTCCGATAGCTCTGGGTCCCTCACAGCAGGCTTGCCCATGTCAGTGCCTCCAGAAAAATCCACAGGGCACTTTGCAATCCTAATGTTACAAACAACAAGAAAGAGCAACCCACTGCACTTCCTGACAGCTCCATGCTTATACCCTAAGTTACAGCTTGTTTTGTAAGCAAGGCGTGGGTTGCCTGGCTGTCCCACCTTTGTTGGGTCGCATATAAGTGATAGAGTTGCCTTTCTGTCTTTATTCTGTATGCAGATACAATAGAAAAAAATGTTATCTGCAGCTTCCTCAGAAAACAGTGTTTTGTTTCCATCTGTTTGCTGAACTGGCAGGAAATTTCTCAACTCAGATCTTTTCTTCCTACAGCTGATTCCTCAGATTTCCTCGCTGTCCTGGTTTACAACGGTGGTACCCCTAGTGCTGGTGCTGGCTGTATCGGGAGTCAAGGATGCCATCGATGATTTTGTAAGATCAGTGTTGCTGACCTGTACTTTGGAGTTTGCCTGTGATTCTTCAGCACAGTGACTAAAGCAAACCACTTAAAATAAACACAGACAGTAGCAAGCAGTTGGAGAACTGATCTGTAGCCAAATGGGTTCTGAGATTAGATGCCCAAATCTATGGTTCACTACCTAAAAAGAGGCTTGAATTTCCAAACTGCTGAGCAGCCCAGCAGCTTCATTGACTTTCTGTGAAGCTGCTCAGCATCTCTGAAAATGTGGTCACTGGTAGATGTGTCTGGAAGCATGCACATAAGTCTATTCTTAGGCTTCCACTTTGGAGAACTCATTCTCTGCCATCTAGCTGCAATGTAGGCAGTAAAAACATTTGGTGGGAAGTAAGCATACAACCTGTGTGTGATACTTTCAAACTTGCACAGCAGCCAAAGTCTGCTGCCATCAAAGCTAATGGTCAAAGTCCCATTGACTTCACAGGGTGATGTTTGAGCTGAGTTTAGCATCTGATTTTCTCTTGTTATTAAATAATTTTGATGCTCTCTGGAGACTCAGTGCAACTTTCCAAGTAGGCAGATGAGAGGCAGCGAGATGTTGTCCCAGGGAGCAATGACAGAACATCTGTGACCACTTTCTATATCAGAGCAGAGGAATGGATTTCTCTGGATGCTTAACAAAACTGTGGTGGGCAGGACCAACACCAGTTGAGTCAGGACTGTGCTAAGTGACATCGGAAACTCTACCCTTCTTCTTCGCTCCATGTTGCCTGTTGCTCTTCGCAGTCCAGTTGTGCCATATATTACTAGTGTAATCATGGGCTTGACTATGCCTCATTTATTACTCTAATCTGCCTGACCCATTCAGCCAGCTGGGTGAAAACCTAAAATGTTAATGAACTGCCTACAGCTCTTGTGTGCTTGGTTTCCTGGAAATGCCTTTTAACATACTGATCAAAATTTCAGAATCGACACAAAAGCGACAAACATGTCAACAACCGTCCAGTCCAGGTCCTGATCAATGGCATGTAAGTCCTTTTCTTTTTGCTTTAATTTTGACCAGGCAGAGCATTTTATTAATAATATATATTTTTTTTTTCTGTGTGATTTGCAAGGATCACTAAATAATTTGAAATTGAATTGTCTTTCACACCATTAGTTCACTATGCAGTTATGGACTATGTGTCTGACTAATGAACCCAAGAGACATCTACCACAGTCAGTGCAGGTATCATGGCTGTGACCTTGCACTGACAAAAAGTAAACTTTTTCTGTTCCTGGATAAATATATATGTTTAAATAAGTGATACTTTCAGGGTATTGTATTATTTTACTCCTTACCCTAAAAATAACAAGCGAGGTTATCTTCCAATGTTCATTTGTGTTCATAGCATTTATTTCTGCATTAAACAAAACTAGGCATCATCAACAAGTTATTTTAAATTAAGAAGCAGGAATAGCTTCCTCATACATGTCATAATACTTTGAGTGTGTGTAGCAGTTCTGGCTTATACGTACTCAAAACATTTCAGCTGTGAGCTTTGGACATTGTACTGCTAACAGTGTTCTTTCCCGCAGAAAAAAACAGCAGAGGCTTTGGCTTTTGTGGCAGACAGATGTGCTGTTTACTTGCGGCTCCATGGAGTCCAACTGTGTGTAGGACACAGCTGTAGACAGCTGTGAAGTCTCTGGTGACTTTTTTTTCCGTACTATAGATAGCAGTATGTTGTGTAAACTCCAGCAGATGACAAAACAGTTAAAAATATAACTGGAAACTGAAGAATAGGAACGTACTTTTTTGTGCTTTCTGCTAAGTAAACTAGTTTCTTAGTTTACAGTGTTAGTTACTGTGTCTAGGAAACAAATTGAAATAGAAATTTTCTAATATTTTGCCTTTGTTCAAAAACTAAAAACCATGAGTCCTGCCCAGCTCTGGCCAACATTGTAAAAACAAGGCTGGGCTGAACTCAAGCTTGAATACCCCGTCCTGTTTTGATATAGCTCTTGATATTTCTCACCTCTAGATTTTGCATATACAGCTATCATGACTTGGTTACGTTCATGCTTGCAGTTTAGCTGGCTGTCTCCATGCACATCTTGCTTAGTGCTGTGAAAGCCACTGCAGAGATGGGCTTAGGTAGGCACATGCACCACCAAAGCACTTGTGACCACCTTCCTGACAGCCAGGCCCACACAGAACCAGATCTGTTGCTCTGACTGTTAATACCACTTAGAAAAACTAACACAACTGGCAATTTTCCCAGATATTTGGGAAGTCTGTTACACAAAGTAGAGTTTTTTCCTGATGCAATGTGGCCCTTTAGGAGAAGGAAGGGAGTAGTTAGTGCAGAAAGTGCACATGGACTGTGCTACTATTGTGGGGAGTGATCTCAACCCTGCATGGGTCACCTCAACCCCTGTTACTGCTTTTTTATATGGTAGTGGTCCCTTAGCTTAGCATGGATCAGGCTGCATCATAGAATCGTTTTGATTGGAAAAGACCTTTAAGATCATCGAGTCCAGCCAAATGGCAGACCCTGCTCCATCTTATCAAAAGCCCAAGTCCTGATGACACCTACAGACTGGCTTCAGAAGAGCCCAGTATCCTACATTCCCAAGTGATGTTCACTCTATGTCCTACTTACTCAGAGTTTTCTTGCAGGTTAAAGGATGAAAAATGGATGAATGTCCAAGTGGGGGATATAATAAAATTAGAAAACAACAACTTTGTGACGGTGAGTAGTGTTTCTCTCCATAATGCTTGCAGTTAGTCTCTGTAATTACTCTTATCACTCATAAGAAAATGAGTCAGTAGTGATGATAACTGCCTCAGAGACCTGAAGTGTGCAGAAACCACATGTAGCATTGCGATGCCATGCCCTCTGACTGTGTGAACTCATGCCAAGTCTGTCTGTCTGTGTGCAGGCTGATCTACTGTTACTATCAAGCAGTGAGCCGCACAGCCTGACATACATTGAGACAGCTGAACTGGACGGGTAAGTGAGTTTGGGTGCTTCTCTGATGACCCTGGGTGCTGCAACCTTACCTGCAGTAGGTTTTGTAGCAGGAGTTTCCTAATACACAGAATGAACTTTGAGTAGGTAACTTGAAAATAACATCTTCTGGTGGATACTTTTGCCTTTTTCAGTGCAAAAGTCATGTAAGGAGTAGACTTTTTAGTTTCAGTGACAGTCCTTCTAGCACTTGAGAGTTAGTTTGAAATGTATTCTTGCAATATTCCAAGTCACTGGGAGATTTATGTTTCTCATGTCTCCTTTAGTCTTTCCTCTTAGCCAGGTTATCTGGGTGAGATAATTATAACAAATAACTCCAGTAATCTCTTTTGGACTGCTATACCATAATATTAATGCATGCACACTGCAAAGGCTTCCAAACTTTGCTCACTGCAGGGCACAAATGACCACAGGTCAGAGGGCTGCAACTAATTTGTATTAATTGGAATAAACTGGATGTGACCTCATCTTTATGGCCAAATTTGCATTACCTATTCTGCATTTCCTCGAGCTATCATCAGCTTGAAGGACTAAGCAAGACCAGAGAGACCAATAAATTGTGTCTCTCCTGATACCCTACAGATAGCCCTCTGGACTTTACCCATCTGATATCTGCTGAAAAATGAGGTTGTAGTTCCTGTACATGCAAGTGCCAGGAGGCCCTGAACAAACACACTGTTTCTTTGACATTGCATTTCCAACTCCTCAGATAGCTAGTCCCATGACTTGAGTACTGTTCAGAACCTGAACACCATGGGAGAAGATCTCCTATATGCTCAGGTACCTCAGGGTTCAGTGGTATGAGTGGCAGGATAGAGAGTGAGCTGCACAGGGAGCTGAGATGCCTGGTCTTGCACTGTGAAAATGAGAAGACAGTCACCTCACTCTCTTTAGTACCATGGTACCATGTCCAGAATTCTTCTAGCTTTCCTGTCTTTGCGGCTGAAAGAGACAAGTACAGTCTTTGGCCAGGTAAAAAAGGACAATGATGGCATGGTCCATCTGATGTCTAAGGGAGAAGACTGTCCTCAAGAACAGAAATGACTTTGAGGGAGAACTTTCAGTTCATGTAGGACTTTCAGTTCATGTTTTTGTCTCATGTTATTTGTTTCAGTGAAACAAACCTGAAAGTGAAGCAGGCACTGACAATCACTGCAGAGCTGGGAGAAGATCTTCAGAAACTGACAGAGTTCAATGGTGAGTCTACATGGAAAATACACTTTCCAGAGGATTTGCCCAAACACTAGAGTCCAGAGAGTGTTTGGAAGCCTTCCTTCCAGGCTGTCTCCACTCCCTGCTAGGAGTCCTCTGGATGCAGTGTCAGGAAAACAGAATGGATACATTGCAGTCTGTACAAGAGATATAAACAGCACACATAGAGAAAGAGGTCCCCGTTTGCCCTGCATGGCTATAACCTGAAACTGCATTGATGGTATTTCTCCTTCTGGCTGCACACTTTCCTTTAGCATCTATCTGTTCATGTTGAGACTGTCCACATCAAACTTCAATACAAGTGTTCATGTAATTGCACAGTAGAAACTGTTTTCCCAAAACTGCATGCTTAGTTCTGATCTCAAAATATTTTCACACTGTGCTTTTACGTTGATGCAGCGATGCATCAATTACATTTTAGTTTCTGAGCAACGGCACTTTCCAGACACCATACAGACCTGAGGACTAGCTATGCACACAGGACAGGTGACTGCTTGACAGCCTGAAGCCTTGCCCTACCAGCATTTCTCTCCTCTCTCGATGCCACAATAAAGACTGTATTTTAAGATATTTAAAGACAAACAGTGCACGTGTGTTTAATGGGCAACATGTCCTTTCTCAACAGTTTTGTATATCACATAAAGAATAGAATAGAATAGAATAGAATAGAATAGAATAGAATAGAATAGAATAGAATAGAATAGAATAGAATAATTTCAATTGGAAGGGACCATCTAGGAATGATCATCTAGTCCAACTGCCTGACCAATTCAGGGCTGACCAAAAGTTAAAGCATGTTGTTAAGGGCATTGTCCAAATGCCTCTTAAACCCTGGCAGGCTTGGGGCATTGACCACCTCTCTAGAAAGCCTGTACCAGTGTTTGATCACCCTCTCGGAAAAGAAGTGTCTTCTGATGTCCAGTCTAAACCTCCCTTGGTGCAGCTTTGAACTGTTCCCACACATCCTATCAGTGGACACAAGGGAATATATAGCAGCCTATACACAGAAAGGAGCCAGATCTGTCAAAATCAGAATACTCCATGCTCACACATCATCTATCTGCAGAGAGAGGATGGGAGAACAGACCAAGTGGTGTTAGTCACGCTCTGCAGTGCCCTGCTGGCTTCAGTATGAGGGCAGGATTATGGGGTCAGTATGGAAAAGGGTGGAGTGAGTCCTGCAGTCCTTGGAAAGTTTCAAGGACTGCAGTCTCTCAGGAAATATTTTTAGATAAAGAGGAAAAATAATTTAAAAAAAAAAATTCTCTTTGAAATAACTGAATGATTCCAGGACAAATGGTGGGGACGTGGCAGAGAGTTAGCATAGCTGGGACTGTCTCTGGTAGAGTCATCCAAAGTCATGGGCTTTTCTTTTGCTTTCTGCACTTAGGTTTTATGAAATAATATGTGTGGTCTCAGCTGAGTGTCAGCTCAGTACATCAGGATTTCTCTGAACTGATGGCTGAGGTTCTGAGTGTTTAAAGTCTTGAGAAATATGTTTTTACAGGTGCAATGAGATGCTTTATGTTGAGCACCAGGAATGAGCCATCCCTAAATAGTCAGAGTGGCATGCCTCAATTGTTTTCCTGAAGAGGCTGCAGTGTGTATCAATTTGTAAGCAAAATTTTAATCTTAAATAATTTTTCAAGCATTTTCTGTGTAATGCTTATCTAAGGATATTGCATTCTTGAAAATGCATAATTAAAAAATATTTTGAAATATTTTTGGAAATTAATTTTTTTTAAATAAAATATTTATTTGTCCTTTAAATCTCTATTTTAGTTATATTGTAAATAAAAGTGCCCTCTTTGCAATACTTAAAATGAATAAAATGTTTCCCAGGATGATTTATATTTGGCAGAGTACTGCGAAGAGTGCCTGGAATCAGACCAAACCTTGCATTTCCCCAGCAAACCTCTGTAGAAGTATTTAAATATTTATGTAACTCTTTATCTAATTACTTCTGAAGACAGGAAGAGAGAACAGGGTTGAGCAGCACTCAGTGGAATGCTTAATATGAGTTACGATGTTTGTTGACATCGCGATGGTTCAGATAAGGAAGAAGCTTGCAAAATGCTGAACTTTATTTGATTTGGGGAACTGGGAAATGAGAAAGGAAACAATAATTTTCGGTTACTTGCTACTTATAACATGTAGACTTGGCAGTATTTAACTCTTTCAGGTGAAATGCATTCAGGTATCTTCTTGGTGTTAATGGGAGGAGGAGACAGGAGGCATGGTGCCTTATGAGATATCTTCAGCTGCAGAGTTACTGAGGTCAGTGCAGGTGTATTAGGTGAGTGTCCAGAGCTTCTCACTTCTTTGTGATCAGTCTAATTTGGATGAATCTCTTCTGATCTCAAAATCAGCATAGCAGTAACCCAGACCTATCCATTTACTGGAAAGCAGATGTAGATATTGACACGCAAGGTACTCGCAGGAGTGTTGTCCCAGAGCTGGCATGAGGAGAGGCACAGTCTTCCTTTGGGGGATCATGCCCTGGGTTTCATTCACCAAAGTCTCATTGTCCTGTGTTTCACGTTGCACTGCAAAGCCTCTGTTTTCTTGGTGCTTTTCAAGAGGTTGCAAGGGCTCCAGTGAGATGGGTCTGGCTACTGAAGAGTTTTAGGAATTATGGGTTATAGGTTTGATTGCTCTTGGATTAACTAGATGATAAAATAGAAGATCAGCATAGTTGTTACCTTGAGCTCTGATGTCACATATGTCACAGAATTTCCTGATCATTTCATCTTTCAAGTCTGATGATTTATCTGCCCCAGAGTAGAGCTGCTTTTCTATGAAAAGAACATCCATTCTTGATTTTAAAATTTGCAGTGGAGGAGACTACCACTATACTTAAAGTTGTACTTTTCCTCTGGACTTATCTCAATTCTCTTTCCAGTCTCTTGAACCTGGTGTGTTTTGTCTGAGAACAACTGGAAGAGCTGTATTCTGTGCAAATGCTAGTCCTTATGTAGATATTTGCAGCCTGCAAACAAAGTAACTTTAATGTTTCTGCTGATTAAGTGAACCGACTGAACTCTTGGATTCCCTTTCAGTAAGGTGTATTTGTATTTCCCAGTTCTTTTCAATACATCCACAGGGCTCTGCTTTGAATCTTTAAATGTCAGGTGCAGATGTTGATATGAATAATAATTTTTATACCAAAGTATCTGTGTTTACAGTTTTGTGTGAACACATTTTATTACAAGAAACAAATATAAATGGAAATAGAAACAGGCTCTCCAATTACTTACAGTGTCAGCTGTATGGCCAAAGAAGGTAGGGGTATCTTTTTTCATGTGCCACTGGGACTTAAGTTATGAAACAGATTAAATTAAAAAACAGTGAACAAAGACACCTCATTTAATTACTCTTCTGCAGCCTTCAGGCTATGATTTTTCTTGCTTGGGCTCCTACATTTTTAAAGAAAATTGAATAGAAATTATGTGAAGTCAGCACTTTCAGCTAAAGTTATCCAGTGACATCCTACCACTATGAACTTGCTGTGAAAGGATTAAAAGTATGTTGCTGGTTCAACGTTTCTTCTCATCCACACAAAAGCTGTGGAAACTTTGTTTTGTACTCTGTCAGTAAAAAACTGCCATGTTCAAAGAATAGGATAAATCCCAGTTCATTGTGGTTCATTGGATTATGACATGAATATGGGGAAAGAGCAATATCCCACATCAGTAAACACAGGATACAAGATGGGAACAACAGAGTCAGGAGTGGACTGTGAAATATTGGAACAGCTTGAGAATGCAGTATTGAAAAAGTATATTCTGTACATACTAGAAACTAGAAAACAGAGAATTTCTCCATTTTTTCTATGAGAACAGGCTGAGAGAGTTGGGGTTATTCAGCATGGAGAAGGTCCCCGGGGAGACCTTATTACAGCCTTTCAATATATAAAGGGGTCTGAAAGAAAGATAAAGAAAGACCTCTTGCCAAGTCCTGTAGTGACAGGACAAGGGGTGATGGTTTTAAACTGGAAGAGGATAGGTTTAGATTGGACATAAGGAATGCATTTTTTTATTATGAGGTTGGTGAGACACTGGCCCAGGTTGCCCAGAGAAGTGGATGCCCCCTCCCTGGAAGTGTTCAAGGCCAGGTTGGATTGGGCTTTGAGCAACACAATCCAGTGAAAGATGTCCCTGCCCATAGCAGCAGGTTGGACTAGATGATCTTTGAAAGTCCCTGCCAACCAAACCATTCTGGGATTCTGGGATTTTGTGCGGGCCAATTTTTCGATTTTTGTTTTTAACTTCCTTTTACAGGTGAAGTCAAATGTGAGGCACCAAATAACAAACTGGATAAGTTCACAGGAACACTTACTCTACGAGGAGAGAAGTATGCCCTGGACAATGAGAAGATGTTGCTGAGGGGCTGTACCATTAGGAACACAGAGTGGTGCTTCGGTCTCGTTATTTATGCTGGTAGGTAGAAAAATTATGTGACTTGCAGAACACAGCAGCACTAGCATGGAAGTGCATCACACCCAGTATGCACAAAGGAACTCTTTGGAAAATATGTTTCTACCAGGTACAAGAACAAAAGCAAAATGATACATGAGACCCCTTGGTTTAACTCTGAACTAGAAATTATGCGTATTACAGGGGATTTTAATCTGAAGTTTTTTGTAGTGGTCTGTAAGACCACTTTTGCAAATGCTACATTACAGCATTCAATTCCATCTCAATTAAATGCTTTAGTAAGCAGTAGTCTTTTATTTCAGAAATGCATACAGCAAAGTACATGAGAGAAGTCTTGATCAATTGATAAGAATGAATATAGGAATTAAATCTGTTTTAAAATTAAAGCTGAATTAAATCTGCCTTTACTGGCCCACACTGGGCCAATCAGAGTCTTTCTCTCACCAGGCTTGTTCAAAATTTTTCGCCCATAAGTGTATTCGATTAGAAATACCACATCATTTCTCTGTGATTTTAATCCATATTGGAATATCAGGGTCATCAATAATATTATTGTAGACCATTAAATCTATGCTTTTTATGAGCATAGACCTTCTATTGTTCCTATACTGCTGTAGACATGCGAGATGAGGTATAATATGTCACCAATAACACAGCAGTATCAGGTATTCTGTGAAAAGTAATTAAACCTGAAAGGGAGGATTGACTGTTGAAAGAAGAGAGCAGGATAAAAATCCAGAATTAAAGGTTTTATGTGACTCTCTCCATAAAATCTCAGGCAAGTGACTTAACCTTTTTCTGCCTAAGTTTCCTGCCGGCACTGTAAACTGCATGTACCTGACTTCAAGAAAGCTGTGTTGGGTATTTATGTTGTTAAGTACAGTGGGGCCTCAGAGGGAATAAGCTTCAGAATGGCTAAGCTTTATTACTGAAATTCATTTCTTCTCCAGGGCCAGACACCAAACTAATGCAGAACAGTGGAAAAACAACTTTTAAACGGACGAGCATTGATCGGCTCATGAACGTCCTTGTGTTGGTGGTAAGTCTGATTAATGTGTCTTCATTTCTTCAGATGTGTTCATCATTTCTAGATGCTCCACCTCTTTTTCCACACAAATGAGAGAATATCAGAAGTGACTAATGATAAAAAGAAAAATTATGTAATAATTTATTAGCAGCCTGAGTTCTCTCTGCCAGCAAGTTCTCTCTTGCAAAGCAAGACCATTACATTGACAGCATTAAGGACCTTTCTTCTGAGTTTTTTCTTTGCTCTGCTCTCACTTTTTGTAAGATTTTTTTTGTGAGAATCACTTTGAAGCCTGCAAATGCCTTTTATCCCTGGTAATTTTGTCATTTTCTATTTAAATAAACATTAGCAGTTCTCCCTCTTCCTCCTGATTTCTTGGCATCTCTGTTGATATCTGCATAGGATTTGGTAATTGAGTTTGTTAATTTACATGATGCCAGCTTCTGACTTAACACATTAGGGTAAAATATTAGACGTGGTCTCATTAATGCTGGGAAACTGGTGTTCTTAGCAGCTGGGAAATTTGGGAACACTAATCTTACATAACAGGCACTCTCCTCAAATTGCAAAACAGATCTGATTTGAGAGATAAGCTTGTCAGTGGTTTTAACAAATGGCAAATACTTCCAGTCAGAGGTAGTGATTCTTTTACAGACTCTCCCAAGATTTTACCACTTGAGTTCAAAGCCACTCAGGGAAGGAAGACATACACTCTTGACACTGCTTTACTCTTTGTTGCTTGAAGAAAAGCTATTTAGTTTCTGGCTTTTATTTTCCTTTGGGTGCAAGTTTGTCATGCTTTTTCATGCATGCTGCATCACCTTCAGTTTATGACACTGGGAAGGTCTGGTGGCCACTGTTTCCTCTTCTTCCCTCCTGCCCTGGCTCTTCAGCACAACCTGACAGCTAGGCTGGGGCCAGGATCCATCCCTAGGCACTGAAGGAAACCCTGGAGAAGGTGTCCAACAGTAGTCTGTCCATCCCAACAAGGCTATCCCGAGCTCTCCTTGTCCTCTGTGACTTCATACCTCCTCACCACTGGGGCTTATAGCACAAACATCTCCAGGATGGCATCACTGTCCAACTTTGACACTTCATCCCAGCCCTGTCCTCCTGCTTTTTTCTCAGGATCCCAAAAGCTCTTAGGTGGGCCCAGATATGGGAGATGATAGTGGACAGAGCCACTTGTGCCTCTGTGAGACTGAAATTCTACCAAAGCAGCAGCAGTTAGCCTAACTCCCAGAGCTGTGAGGCAGTGTTCTGAACATCTGCATGTGTGTATTTGCTCTAAAGCAGTGCCACAGCACAGAGAGCTGCTCCAGGGTCATCTTGAAGCCCTCTTGGGTCCTTGCTCCATGTACAGTAAGGACATGCCCTTGACTTGAGTAACCTTACATCAGTCTTCTCCAAGTGAAAATCTTGATTACCATCATCAGCTTGTTTCCCTTAGTGTTTTCTTCTCTTTCACTTAAAGGGACAGCAAAAAGAAACAAGGTTTGGGCCACTGACATTCAAAATTTTGCAAGCATTTGAAAAACTTCACATTTTATTAGGTGTTCTGCTATGCTCTAGCTAGAGAGGAGGATGGGCTGTGAGGGATCCACAGGGCATATAAATGGAGCAGAGAAAAACTGAATAGGGAACTTGGAATTTAGCATTCGATTCAGATTTGCCTTTCACAAGTCAAGGCTCCCACCCAGAGCTTTCAGTCTGTTTGGCCTCTCTTCAGGAACACAAACAAGATGAATTTACCTTCTGGCTCCATTTTAAAAAACTGAGCAAGTTGCAGCCGATTGCATCAGCCTCTGCCTGGGTTCTTGGGTGCTGATGGAGCCAAGGGTGTGTTTTTCTCCTTTACACGTTTTTAAGGCACCTAACATTTTGGTGTCTAAGTAAAGCTCTGCCCTACCCTAAACTACAGGTTCTTTGCACACCCAAGGGGCTGTGACATCAGGTCCTTCCAGCTCACCCAGTGGTTGAACGTTACGAAACGCTGTCATAAAAAAAGGCAGTATATTGTGCTCTTGAGTTTGGAAATGCAAAACAGCCACAACTGGCTATAAACAGCTCATTTTAAGTGTAATGCAACTTGTATCATGTTAACACTGGCAAAGCTATTTTGTGTTTAGTTGTCCATAAAACTTCCAGGCACAAAGCAGTGTTTAAACAGGGCTCACCAATGGAATCCTGGTAAAATGTTGCCCTGGTCTGTCCCAACAAGGGTTAATCAGGAGTGAACCTTTCCAGATGGCAACGGTAGCTGTTTTTTCATGTCTGGAAGCATTTCTCCGGGATCTAAGAGAGAGAGCAGTCAATGCTCCTCTACTGGGGACGCACCTGCCAGCTCCAG
>NW_010308791.1:89591-116949 GCF_000700745.2 Antrostomus carolinensis
CTTGGGGGAGCATGTTTTCAGAGAAAGAAGGCTGTCACCATCATCTCTTGAACAACTTACTACTTCAAATCCCAGAGCAGAACTCAAAGTGCTAATAAAGAAACCAAGACAGTTTTAATTCACAGTCCAACAGGAAATGTTTGTCAAAAGTCACCTCCTCTTTACAAAAATCCTACTCAGTCCTACAGAGGTTCTTTCACAGGCAGGACCCAGAGAGGGGAGGACGTTCATGCTTGGAAGCCCCATGATCATGCACAACCCTACGATCAGCGTTTTTTCATGTCCTTCTCTTGCGGAGCTGTGGTTTTGATTACAACAGCCTGTACACCGTTGTTTCTCTGCACAGAAATTAATCTCCGGGGCTGCTGTTAACGGCTCAGTCTTTTGCATTTGTCTTAAAGCAAACAGCATTTTAGTGGACTTTGTGTAAGCATGAGTAATGCACACAAGTTGAGCTGTTGGGAATGAGAGCATTGACATGCAAAATGCACAGAAAGCAAAATGCACAGAAAGCAAAATGTATATAAAGCAAGTGCAGTCGTAGACAGGAGCTGCTGTAATATGGGAAAGTTCAGCTACTGTCTTGCCCCATGTGTATTTCTATTGCTAAATCATATGTTGAATTTCCTACATGGATTGTGATATTCTACAAACTGTCAATTTTTAACCTGTGGAGCAGCAAGGAATTCAGGGCACAATTTTAAGATAAAAGAGCCAGCTGGCTCTTCTAATGAATTTATTTTACAACAGACACAATCTGCAGAAAGAAGTAAATTCTTTTACTTGAGCAATAGAAATATCTATAAAAATGGACAGGCTTGTCTATTTTCTCTGTCTATTGGTTTAATAAGGGATATTACCTGTTCCCTGGTTATGCCTCTCATATATCCTTAAGTCATGATGATTATAAGTCTGTTTTTACTGCTGGTCACAGAGGTTTAAAAACACTGCGCCACATTCCTCACCAGCAAGCAATATTGTCTCCATTTCACAAGTAGAGTAATTTATTGAGCTCCCCACAATTAAATAGAAAAGCTACTACTGATGTGGTAAATAAATATGTCCCCTGAAACTCAGCCCGGCACCCTTACTTACTGCAGTCTCCTTTTAGCAGCTTCTTGGTATCAAAATTCAAGTTGAACATATGTGAACTTTTCATCAAGTGATTCAGATCACTCCATAAAAGTATTCTTCCTCCTCCCATAGACTACCTCAGCAATACAGCTATCAGCTTTACCGACAATGTCTCTATGTTTGTACCTCAATTATTGTTTTTTAAAAAGGTTGATTATGGTTGTAATGTGATTGTTACTGGATGGCCTTATACATAATGGCCCAACTTACTGATATTTCCTCCCTAATGACCATACTTGCAAGAGATTATTTTTAATTGCTCAGCTATGCAGCTTGATGATTCCATATCTTCACATTTTTATCAGGATGTTGGTTGTTTTAAGTCCAATATCTGAAAAGTCCGTATCAGGAGAACTCTTTATTATCATTTGCCCAGGAATGATATCAAGCTAACTTCAGTTTATCTTTCCCCAATCACAATTTCTACCTTTCAAGTGCTGGATTTGTACTAGGAGATTTTCAGTATGGTTGATCTTCCCAATTTTCAAAGCATTGTTTAAAATTAACCTTACTGGTAAGAGAATTTCTCAGCTACTCTCCCTAAGCTTTCATCTTTAAATTACCTGGACCCACTGTATTGAAAACGCTAATTAGCCATATACTGTTCCTTGTCACAGAAGATAGTCTGTCTTTCCCATCTGCTACATCATATGAGCTAGATACTTCCTCCTGCTTCCTTCCTCCTTCATTCATGGATGACTGTTGTCGTCAACATGTCTGCCTTTTTGCACCTCTCTTCATGAGTTTACTCTTTTCTTTTCTTTAGCTTTTATATGACCATTAGATATTCATAGATCTATAATTCCTTGCAGTTTATATTAATTTCTATAAACTTCCCTTCTTCGTCTTCTTTTTGTATAATTTTCCACCTAATTGTATTGCTATGTTCTTGTTTTCTTTTAATAAAAAAATCTTTATGACCTATGCAATGTTTTTTTTGTCTATTAAATGGTGTTCCTGAGCAAGTCCCAGTTTTACCTAAGGGATCCCACTTTGAAATTCTCTTTCCAGTTGCTGTCCCCTGCCCCTGGTTGGCTTAGGCTTCAGGAAATAGGTCCAAGGATACACATCACTGGTTAGTGTTACTTTCTGTTTGCTCAAAGGAAAAGTAATCAGATTGTGGTGGCAGGTACCAAGGCAACTATTAGTTCTAAGTCAGTAATTAACTCTCTTTTAACCATGAGAATGATATCCAGTGCTGAATTACAGCCTGCACAGTGATGTATTTTCTGTGTTACAAATTATCTGTAGCAGTTTTTCAGAAATGGAGAGGAAATCTATGATACATCCAGCAAATAGCCAGGTAAAGTCCTCCAGGCAGTTCCTATTCCCAAGCGTGCAGACAGATGTTTGAGGACCTGCAGCTCAAGTCACCTCTAACAAGACTTGATGTTCTGCACCTGGCTGCCCATGAACACTCTGGTTTAGTTGGCTGCTTGGGATTTAAATCCCCATCTGTTTGAGGTCATATGATTTCAAATTGCCAGACTCTGCACTGTGTAATTTTGTCCTTAAGATTAAAAGTGTCATAACTTTGCTGGTTTAATTCCTTCATCCCTAGGAACATCTTCCTGTGATTCAGGAACACAGTCTCATAAAGGTCTTCTGATTAACCTGTACATAATAAATTCCTTGTTTCTAAAATGCAATATTTTGTTGCTTTGTTTTTTTTTTGTTTTGTAGATCTTTGCATTTTTAGCATTGATGTGTCTTATCCTAGCCATTGGCAATGGCATCTGGGAATATGATAAGGGCTACTACTTCCAGGTCTATCTGCCCTGGGCAGAAGGCGTCAACTCTGCCTCCTACTCTGGCTTCCTCATGTTCTGGTCATACGTGATTATTCTAAACACGGTGGTGCCAATTTCACTCTACGTCAGGTACGTGCCAGAACCTCCTTTCATGTTTCATCTTTGGAGAGGTTTAGCTGTTGCCTTAGATGGGAGCAGCATTTTCCCTAGACACAAATGCAATGCCATTGTAGATGATTGCACACAACCACAGCAATGATCTTCTTCTTTCTGCTGCCTTCAGAGGTCTTTGTCAGGGTTGAAGCAGGGACAGCAGTGAGCCCTGGAAGAGGAAAGGATGATTTTGCAGTTAAAGGGGAGGTGTAGGATGCTGTAGGAGTAACACTGGAAGCCTGTTACTGGTAGTGTCTTGCTCTCTCCCACTTGCACTGCCCATCAAAGTGAATGGCACTTTTTTTGAGGTGGTTGTAGGACTCATGTGAGGAGTGGATTGCCAGGTAAGTAAGTGTAATCAGGTTGAGAATCCATGGTACTTAGTGCTGTGTGAGTAATGTCACCACAGGCCAAAGTACATAGTGCTATCTTGGTTATTGCACAGATAGACAAACAGGGACAAAGAATAGGCAGTGCATCCATGATGCTCTCAAAACCTTGAGGCTGGGATGTAGACTGAGCACGCCTGTATAGTTCATCATTGCACCTAACTCTTCAGACAGCTTTGCTACTGAGACTCTCTTTTGTGTAGGTAAATATGAGGAATTAATCTCATCCCTGTCCAGTATGTCACACCAGCAGCAAAGTGGAATTTCATGTTGTCTGCAAGCTGATATGGGGTTACCCAGTGACTCTGTTGTGGAGCTCTGGGTTGTTTGAGCCATAGCTGTGCTCATCCCCTGACACTGGGCTCAGCCCAGAGCCCTGCTGGAAACCTTCCCCTTCTGAGCACCACTCCCAAAACTGCTCCAAGTGAAACCAACTGCTCCTGCCTCACTTTTCAGACTGGAAGCTTCTGAAACTTTTTAAATACATTTATGGGATGTAATTTTAGAAATAAAGAAATTTGCTATAAACCTAACATCATTTCTGTGGGACTTACTTCAGCATTGATTGCTACAGGCCATTTGAGGACAGCCTGATGAGAACACCCTGTCATTACTTTCAAACTTATCTTCTAATTACAACCATTAATGGTGGTGCTGAAGATAAAGATCTTGTCCCTTAAGCTAATGAATATTCCATCACCTTCTCTTTCTCCAGTGTAGAGATTATACGCTTGGGTAACAGTTTCTACATTGACTGGGACCGTAAAATGTATTATCCGCTGAATGACACGCCGGCTCAGGCCCGTACCACTACACTCAATGAAGAGCTGGGACAGATCAAGTACATCTTCTCAGACAAAACAGGAACCCTCACTCAGAACATCATGTGTTTCAACAAGTGCTCCATCAATGGAAAATCCTATGGTATGTTATTTATTTGTCTTATTCTCTGGGGTTTATTCTATTGTATGCCTCTTGGTCCACAGAGACTAAATGTGACATCCAGAAGAGAGTGTCTTGTAAAAACTTGCAGGTATCAAGTGCAGGGCTGCCCATCAGGGATCCTAGACAGCCCTGATTACATCAGTTGCATATTGTAATATAATTTTGCTGTCCCTTGTTTCCCCTTTTGCCACACTTCCACCTCCCTTTTTCTGCCCCAACTAAAGAACCTGCACCTTATTACTTTTTCCTCATTGATCTCAGTGTTACTACATCTGTACTCAAATTTCTTTTTTTCTCATATCACTGCCTAGGTGATCTCAGCTTTTTATGGTATTATTGACATGGTTACTCAGGCATTGTTAACCCTGCAAAACATAACACATAGCTCACATAACTAACTTTCTCTCAACCACTTGTGAAATCATCCATCCTTCAGGGTGTTATCTGCATAATTGATCAGCTTCTCACACTGTTCTCTCTCACATTCTGCAATTTCTTATGTCCTGAGCAGCAGTTGTTGACATCCTGTTCAGGTAGCCGAACCTTTGGTCAGCACCTAGTCAAGGGCCTGGTCGTTTGTCTTTAGCCCTGACATAGTTCACCTACCAGAAGAGAGACAAGTTTGAAGGGAGTTGGAAAAAATGGAAAACAAAAGTTGTTAGCTCTTTTAGATCCTAACAGACGTTGACTTAAAAGACTCATTCATTGCATGGCCCTAGGCAGTTTTCTTCATGCTCCTCAAGAGGTGCTACAAATTCACAAACTAGTTGATTAACATCATTAGATTCCCTCAGATAAATTAGTCAGATTAGATTAGATGCTTGCTTTGCCTGTGTCAGACCTGCTGATGGACTACTGTTTTCTAAATAGTTTTCTAAATAGTTTTCTAAATAGTTTTCTAAATGCTTAGCTTCTTCCCCAGAATGTGGAAATGCCAGAAAATCCCTGTTTTGGATTTTCTGTTCTGGGTCATTTAGGAAACCCATGCTGGAAAGGATGAATTACAGAATCACAGAATTGCCCAGATTGGAAAAGACCTTTAAGATCATTGAGTCCAATCATTAACCTCACACTGACAAGTCCCCGACTAACCCATGTCCCTCAGCACTATGTCTACACGACTCTTCAATCCCTCCAGGGGTGGGGACTCCACCACTGCCCTGGGCAACCCCTGCCAATGCCTGAGAACCCTAATTAGTTCTACTTCCAGGAAGGGTACTCTAAAGGTTTAGGAGGTGTCTAAAAGCCTTTCAGTTACCATTCCCAGGGTATCAACTGATGTGCAGTTCTCAGGAGACATGGCTTCTGAGTTTTTTATACATTCTCAGGGCTTTTGTAAGGGAATACGGGTACCTCAACTGACTGTGGTCACAGCTGAGGTTATTGGTACAGGTATAGATCTATCATTCATGTAATTCATTGTATTTCAACCTTATTTCAATGAAGTGTTTAATCTGTCTGGGCTGAGCACATACCTTCCAGACCTTCCAAGTGAAATTTTCTTCAGGCAGAAGTTTTAATAGTGTTTCCTGGAGATGAGATGTCTTCCATTTCCGTGACCAGATCATCAGTTCAGGGAAAATGAATGGAGCAGCATTACTACCTAGACGTGGGAAGAATGGGCTTTGACAACTCTTTCTCTGTGGTTGTCCAGGGACTGTTGCAAACCCAACCTGATCCTGGAGCTGGATTTTGTCTCACATTCCAAAGGGAAGGTACAAGAGAAGTCATCCCCTGAAAGCACCTTCATTTCCTACCTAGCACTACATCCTTTCTGGGTTTAGCTTTTGTCAAGTCTTCTCTTCCTAACTGACATTAATTTTTACGGTAACTGCTCTGTGTTTCAAGCATCTATCAGTCTCTGGATGTTGTCATGGATTAACGTAGAAGCTGATTGATATTAATCATCAGTCTCCAGTACCCATGTAAAGATATTTATGTTTACTGAAACTTTTAAACCAGATACTAGCTTCAAAATACTTCAACAAATTTTGTGGTAGAGAAGCTCAGAGATTACACTTACCTGGATTTTGTGGCTATAACCTCAGTCTTTCTTGCTTGCAGGTGATGTGTATGATATGTCTGGGCAAAGGATAGAAATAAATGAGGTAAGTGCTCAAGTGCTGGGAGGATCTGTGCTTTCTGTGAACCTTCTTCCCTAAGTGCTAGCGGACACAAGCCACACAGGCATAACCTGTGCTCCTGGCCCTGTAAGAGCTGATGCTCTTGACCCTGACAATGGGGATGTATGTACTTATGGATGTCAGAGGATTGTCAGTGTTGCATTCCCTTCCAGTGAGCCTGGTTTAAACCTGCAGGTCAGGTAGCCTGAGTGCCCACTGTTCCATCAGCTTCACATGACATCCTAGTGCATGCACAGCTCCTCTTGAATACTTGGCCACTAATGTTTGTTGGAAACTTGGAAACTGGTGAATTTCATTGTCCTTGGCAGTTAAATTAAAGCTTTGGTGAGGAATCAGTGAGTTCACTCCATATTGATAACAAGGTCACTGTCAAATTCCCCTGATGTCTGCGTATTGGAAAGTGTGAAAATGGGTGACTTGGCCATTTATTTCTAGCCTCTGCTTGCTGGCACAAACCCACATGTCCTGGATTTCTGAAACATCTGAAAACTGCATGCAGTAATCCAAGTAACAAATGACAAGATGATGATGAAAATCCCACTCCGCCTTCCAATGATTAATTTCCAGGCCATTTAAACTTAAATTACCCACAGAAATTGGCTATTTGTGCCAGTGCTGTGCTTCCAGACTCCCTTTGGTCAGGCAGCAAAATGCAAAGGGCTGATTTGTTTGAGGACACATGCTGGTCTCCTGCCAACTGGCTGCCCAACAGCTCCTCCTGCCCATGATACTCACCACGGAAGAATCCTGCAGGTCAAAAGGCTGCTGCCCACACATCCCTGGTGTTGCTGTGCCTGAATCTTGCTGTGCAGATGAGTGTGTGTGTGTGGGGTGGGCCTGTGCTCTTGCAGCAAGTGCTAAATGTCAGCTCACAGAGGTCAAAAGGATGACTCCCATCCTGGAAACTCTGAGCTCATCAGGGATGGGGCGGGAGTCAGAGTTGTCCCAGGCAGGCTTGGCAGTCCGTTCCTCCATGACACATCATGCTGTGAGCTTCTGGCCATTTCTCTAATACGTTCCCCTCTGCTTGGGGGACAAAGTGGGCAGTGCCTGTGGAGTTGAACCTTTACATCATTTGTCTGTCATCATTTTCCATATCAGGATTTTTTCTTGTTTTGGGAAAATAAGGTGCAAAACACAGCCTTTTGAGTTGTTTTAAATTGGGCTTCCACATTCTGCTGTTGCAGGCAGGCATGGACAACAGGAGCATGGTGCCTCCAAGCAGACATGTGCCGAAGGCAGGCATTTCTTTACTATAAAAATCCTTTGGCAGGGATCCTGTAGGACCACTTGCTGTTGTACAGAGAGGCATCTTTAGCTAATCAGGTTCTCAGCCTGATTGCTGCTCTGAAAGGCACCTCAAGTACCTGTCTTTTCCTGTGACTCAGTAGCTTTCATGACACCCTACTTACATAGACTCATCAGTCTCTGCTGTCAACAGCCCTGCAGGAGAGGGCCCTTTGTAAATGCAAGGAAGAGATGGGGACTATGATGAGCAGGTATTGGTGTACAAGTGTACATGTGAGAGCTCCACAAATAACACTGAGCCGTATTTTTGCAGAACACAGAGAAGGTTGATTTCTCATACAACCAGTTAGCCGACCCAAAGTTTGCCTTCTATGACCATAGCCTGGTGGAAGCTGTGAAGCTGAACAATGTCCCAACACACAGGTTCTTCCGGCTGCTCTCGCTTTGTCACACAGTGATGCCAGAAGAGAAGAAGGAAGGTGAGGACTGTTGAAGTCATCAGAATGAGTGGTTATGTTCACCCTGCACCACAGTATGTCTTCTCTCCACAGAAGCTGTTATTGGTCCTTTTGGCTTCCTGGTGTTTTTCTATAGTATATGGCTACACACAAATGAGTGTCCCTGGAAATACACATGGGAAGAGAAAGGATCAGGGCCTCCAATCCCTGTGTGTTCCTGTGGTGGAGCTGACACTGCTGCAAACACCAAGTCTCTGGAGTGCGGAGATTGCAGGTGCCACAGCTTCCCTGAGGTGGCAGATGGCTTGCCCCACTCTCTCTACTCTGCACCAAGTCCCATAATGCAAAGACCATAGAGCGCCTGTCCACTGGGGATTCATTAGGTCCACTCACTCAGTGATCCTGCAGGTACTGGGTCAGTCTCCTCAAATCCCAGACAGGGTGAAAACTGTACTTTAAAGGCTAGAACTACTAATTGACACACATAGGGTGAAAATACTGATGATAAAAATGCATGCAGCTGTAACTAGAAGGGGTTAAACCCAAGGAAGTCGTCTTTTCAGTGAGATCTGTTGGACTCCAAAAAGAGTGATAAAAGACCCCAAAGAGTCTAGGGGGCCTCCTGCACTGGTCTGGGAGACAGGTTGATGGGACTTGATGGAGATGTGTGGACATAAGGTGCTTTTAATGCTGCACCTTTGGGGATAGACAGAAAAGCAAAGGGTTAACTGCTATTTAATGTCTTAGATTTTGTATTTGTTTAGCCTCAGAAACAAGGCAGAAGCCACAGTACTTTTTTTTTCTTGCATGTCAGGTAACTTGGTGTATCAGGCCCAATCTCCTGATGAGGGAGCCCTCGTCACCGCTGCCAGAAACTTTGGATTTGTGTTCCGAGCTCGCACACCAGAGACCATCACTGTTGTGGAAATGGGAGAGACAAAAATCTACAAACTCTTGGCTATTCTTGATTTCAACAATGTTCGCAAGCGAATGTCTGTTATCGGTATGTTCTCTTTGCTCCTTTCTTCCCTTCCTGACTTGAGGCTCTGAAGTTGGCCCTCATTCTGCTGTGATGCTTTTTCCTAGGTGACCTATTTTGCAAGGCTTTCTGAATAACTTTTACTTCTGACTTCTTGATATGGGCTGCCTTGACTTTTTACTACACAACAACAGTGCTAAATAAATACTTAACCTAGGCAGGTGGGAGAATATCTTAACACCTGGACCACAGTGATGGAGCAGCCTCCTGAAGATACTAAGCATTTTGCATATCTTTCTTACCTCCTTCATGACAGTGCAGGAAAGGCCATCTTTCTAATGAGCTTCAAAATCTGAGGAAGTAGTGAAATCTGAGGAAGAAAGCAAGGACTAGTAGAGCAGTCCACTTTCCCAAGAGGAAAATGGAGTAATGATTCCAGAAACCTCATGTAGCCTTTATTAATCCTCCAACACCCCCAGATACTTTGGGGACTGGAATATCACAACTCTAGGAAGTGAGTGGTAGTACCTTTACTGGTAGGAGCAGTAGAAGCTGCAGGATCAGTTCCCTAAGAACAAATGGTTCTTGACCTTTGAATGTAGATGTCCTGCTTGAAGTGCTGCTTGCAGGAACCACGTAGTCCAATGGAGCATCTGCTCAGACCAATGCAATCTGGGTACAGTCACATGTGCTGTTACCACTGATGTGTAGAGTAGTTGCATTATCTTCTGTTCTAAGCAAAGCTTGTCTTAATTCCTGGGAGTTTGCCAACACTTGACAGAACCCAGACATCTTTAAAACCCTTTCTTTGTTTCAGTGCAAGTGCTGTGAATCCCAAGTGCCTCAGTCTGGGATTTGTAGCATTTCTTTTCCTCATAGTGCGGAGTCCAGAAGGTGACTTGACTTTGTACTGCAAGGGGGCTGACACCATTCTTTATGAACTGCTTCATTCATCCTGCGAATCTCTCAAAGAGGAGACCACAGAACATCTGAATGTAAGTGTTTCCTTCTGCACAACATCTCTGCATTTGAAGGTTTCCATTTCTCCAAGTATGGAAGGGTACTGTGTGTTGAGACAAAAAAAAAAGACTTCAGGAACAACACCTAAGCACCAATTTTTTAACTATGGAACGGAGAAGAAAATAATTTATAAAGCTTTAGGTCTCAAATCAGTTGCCTAAACATGGACACCAGCTGCCGTTTGAGCTGCTCTAGGATATCTGGACACAGATGGCAAATAAAATGCAGGACATTCAGAAGACTTGTATTCCTCTGGAGTGGAAGCTGGAAGCCAGGCAGGATAGGTGAAAAATTTGAAATGGCACAACACATCCATGTTTTGGCAACTAGATTCCATCCAAGCCTGCTGTTACTCTACAAATGCATGCATCTGATGCAGTCAAGCATGTCCTGAATTGGAATAACCCAGGTGATCAGTAAAGGGTTGCAGAGCCATTTCCCTTCTTGAATACAATTAAGATCTGCAGTGATTGTGATCCAAGAGGTCTCAGTCAGAAGAGACCGGGCAGGCACTAGGACATACTCTTCCTCACCTCCCCTTCTTCCAGATCATATAGGGGCATATTGACTGAGCAGCAAGGAAAATGCGTCACTCAAACTGGTGGCCTTTTATACTGTCGATGGTGTGCACTGGGAGGTAGTTACTCACGTAAGGGGATGTTTTGGCCAATATTTTCTCCCCCTTATGATGCCAGATCCTGCTGGTACAGTGCAGAGCACAAGATAACAGAAAGTTTTGCTAGAGGGGTTGTAGTATAGCAAAACCACTTCTGCTCACTGCCTCGGGGAGCCAGAGAAAGTTGCTGGCAAAGGAGAGGGCAGAACAGAGCTGTGGATGTGGCCTGATCCTGATGCAACTTTACTTCAAGTCTGGGTGAACTGAACACTGAGATCCATACCATCAATGATACATCTGCAGAAAGAACAGTTACAAGACCTGCTGAGATGTTATGACTGACTGTGCTCATGCCCTGCATTTCAGGCAACATTTGTAACCCTAAAAGTGTTGAGCTCAGGTCCAAAATTGAAGGCTGTGTTCAGCATTTATTTAGGTCTCACTATTCTGAATCTTTTGTTGAAAAATATGAGCCTAGGAAACAACTGCCTGGTTAATGTGAAGCTTTAGAGACAAAAGGTAAGAAAGCCCTTTTGAATTTGTTCTTTGTAAGGACCATGGATGGCAATGATAAAGTGGTCTGAAACTGGTTTTTAAAAAGTACCCACTTCTTGTGATCTAAGGTGTGATTTTTTCACCTTTCCTCTGCAGACTTTAGGCAAGAAGCTTTTACAGATAGCCATTTGCTTTCCGAGGGTCCTTTGTAAGCCCAAGTGACCAGACCATTCTTCTTTGACCTATTCTGCCTCACCACTGTCTCACAGGAGTTTGCTGGTGAAGGTCTGAGGACACTCGTGGTGGCCTATAAAAACTTGGATGAAGACTACTTTCAGGACTGGATCAGACGTCACCATGAAGCAAGCACTGCCTTGGAAGGACGGGAAGAGAAATTGTCAGAGTTATATGAAGAGATTGAGAAAGACCTAATGGTTGGTGTTTCAAGGAATCTGGGCCAAGCTCTGGGGGAGGCAGTGAGGAAGGTGGTTTGTCAATAAACAGCTCGGTTTGACTTCAGTAAACATAGCTCAGTGGGTTGTGTGACAGGAGCAGTCAGGAATATGGCAGTCCTGGGTTTTCACTGGCACCTCAGTCAGGAGCCCGTAACTGGGGTGTCAGCCACCAGTGCATGGTGGGAATGATTTTATTTTAACTCACATGGGTGTCAGAGTAGCTTTCTCATGATGAAGTGATATTCCAGAGCCTAAGGGAGATGCCATGGACACAAATATTTCATCCCTATCCTTTATACGTGCAAATGGCTGATCTGTTTATTCTCCTGTCTTTGAAATGGCAGGCAGTGAATAATCCCCATTTCAGAGAGTGTCTTCTTTGTTCTTGCAGCCCTGGGCAGGACAGGGAGATTATGTCCATGAACATGTTTGTGTCAATTTGAAACAGGGCTAAACTGTGATCTTCAAGTCCTTCTTTTCTCCATGAGTGTTGTTATAGCTTTTTGAATACCCTGAGGGATCTGCCTATGTTTTGGAGCTGTGAATAATGAATGAAAAGGATGTGTGGGATCTGAGGGAAAGCAATTCAGCTTTTGCACTCACAGCAGTGCTTTCCTGAAATCTGAGCAATCCTGGGAGCCCCACCATTGCTCCTTCCATTAGCTTAGTCAATGCTCAGGATACCAGCAGGGCCTGGGTAGAAGCAAGTGTGAGCCAAGGAGCTGCTGACCTCTGGAACTTGCGTAGTCCGTGGGTCAGAGCCTACTGCCCTTCTGGGTCTCAACAGAGTAGTGGGAAATGCTGATCCTCCACTCCAGAGTATGCATCGTGTAAATGCTCTGTGGGTCATATTCAAAGCAGGAAAGACATGCAGGTTCAGGAGGATAAGGAGCCAGATGCTTTGCAAGAAACGGTTATGAAGCTCATGGCCTGAGTAGAGAAGAGGTCATGGCCTCACAGCAGGGAGAAGCATGGCTCAGAAGAAAAGATTGTTTACACACCAGACCCTTCTCTGTATTCTCTACAGGAGTGACTTCACTTCCAGAAGGTGCTGTGGGAAGAACAGAGGGTGGGTGTAGGAAAGCCTGGCTTGGAACAGAGAATGGGTGTGAGAGCCACAGTTAGCAAGGAAGTAGAAAGGTCTTGTGGAAGACTGACAAGTATAGTCTGGTTGATGGGCAAGAGCAGAAGTCCCTATGTGTGGAAGGCTCCTGTTAGAGTTCCTTAGGGGGAATAAGGAGATAAGGACACAAGGGCATGGAACATGTTTCAATTCAGAGAATAGTAGTAAAAATACTATTTATCATTGGTTGACCTAAAAACTAAGGAAGATCCACAGTCAGAAAGGCATCACAAGTGTTCCTCCAGCTGCTCTTATACCAGGTCATGGGCAGACAGGCAAAGGCCTGTCAACAACGCTATTGTGCCTTTCTGCAGATCCAGAAAGACAATGGCTGATGGCTATGGGGAATGCAAGCCCTTGTTCTCTGTTCCTGGGCACATTTGACATCAGTGTCCATCTTTGGGCTTCCAGCTCAGACTCAGGCTGCCAAGGATGAGCAGGTACTCCCAGGAGGTGGCTGTGTATGCTACAAGCATTTATGCTCTCGCTAGCTGGACCAGGAACTACTGCTGTAAAATGTGGATTGTGCATTTTTGAAGACCCTATAGAGAAGTTCCCTCAGAGCTGTTAGCTGCATTGATAACGCTCATAGCTGATGAATGATGAACTTCCCAGGAAGCCAAAAGGGAGCTTGGGCTTAAAGCCAGCCCCTGAATTTAGTCTCCCAACAGCAGGAGGTAGGAAGTAGCAGATGCTACCTAAACCTGAGCTAGTAGCAAAACCTTCATGTCCCTTTGACAACAGGTTAAAGCTACCAAATATCTCCAAAATGCAGAAAAAGAAACAATTTTAAAGTAATTGAGGTTTGTGCCCTGAGCAGTCTGTGGTTTAGTTGTGAGACAGTGTAGAGCAGGGGTGGGGACAGGTCTGTTGTGGGCTCAAGAAGATGCTTAGCAGCCATATGACTACTGCAGTACAATATGGCTGGGAGCAAGCTCCACACTAGAGGATGAATATGGAGGTTTGGAGACACAGATCCACAGCTGTCTTTGTCCCTCAGTGACAGCTCTGTCTGCTGTGAAGAGGACATGTGGAGGAACATAGACCTGTAGGTCCGCAAACTTGTTAGCCAATAATTTAATGCATGTTCATGATCCATCTGAGCCTGGGAGATTAGAAACTAGAATGTTTGCAGGTACAGGGCTTTACTCTGTTCAGTATATTTGCTGAGGAAGAATGAAAGTCAGTACAATCTTATTCCTGAACTTCATGTGTGTCTGCTTAAGTAATTACCTGAAGGTCTAATGCTTTCTCCTTTGCTAGCAATGGGAAAACTTAAACAGTTCCCTGATGTTTTCTATTAAGCTTCTAGGTGCCACAGCAATTGAGGACAAGTTACAAGATGGAGTCCCACAGACAATTGAGACTCTTGCCAAAGCCAACATTAAGATATGGGTTCTTACTGGAGACAAACAAGGTAAAGGGGCTATGGACTGGGATGTTTCTCTTCTCTCACACTGGTGGATAGTTCTGCTGAGACCCATGTTCTCATTCTTCCTCCTTTGAAAAATGGCACAGCAGACAAACTTACAGGGCTGTGCTTCATTGCCAGCTAGGAAAAACCACAGTAATCTGGAATCAGACCAGATAAATGTAGATAGTGCCTATTCCTGTCCTGAGGCTGGTAGCAGTGTGAAGGCAGCATCCTTTGCCTTTGGAGAGGTCCCATAATCTCTGTCATATGCTGTGAAAAAGTATCAGATTAATATAGTTGACCATCCTGGTGAAGGAGGTGGAAAAAAATCTTGTCCTTTTTTCCAGGAACTTTAATGTTAAAGTGGATGTTGAGTTGGCTTCAATTTGGTCCTGGCATTAATGATCCAGAATAGAAATGGAGGAAACACAGGCTTTTTGGAGAAAGCATTAAATTGGAAAGAAATGTGAATAGACTACAATAATTCTGGAGAAATAGCAACTTCATTGAAAAAATGGTGTTTCATGGGGGCCAAAAGAGTTTGCAAATAATTTCATCCAAGAAATGAGCAAAGAATTTTTGAGAAAAACAAAACATTTAATTTTGTCATATTCTGAATGTAATAGTTTTGCTTATGAAATATCAAAGTAATTTTTTTCCAAAATTTTTTGAACAAAATTTCCTGATACTCTTCTTCAGAACTATGGTTTGGGGCTTTTCTGGGGGTAGGGAGAGGGAGAGTTAAATATTCTGAAAAAAGTTTTTTAAATCAACATAAA
The DNA here is from genome assembly GCF_000700745.2 of Antrostomus carolinensis. NCBI lineage: Eukaryota > Metazoa > Chordata > Aves > Caprimulgiformes > Caprimulgidae > Antrostomus > Antrostomus carolinensis. The sequence continues at coordinate 104,695 of NW_010308791.1, forward strand.
GCAATTTTTGTTGCTCTAAGGATGTTGGCCAAAGGATGTTTTGAGCTTTTTCATTTTGGTAGAATATTTTTTTCTGTGGCCTTGTAAAGCCCTCTTAGGGGAGATTTGCTGCTGTGTCCATCAAGGTGACTTTCCTGGCGCTGTTAAACTAGTGATTCTGAAAGGCTCGGAGCTCTTTTGAGTGAGAAAGAGAGGTTTTGTCATGTGTATAAAAAGGCCACAGAGACTCTGGGTGAGTTTGGGGCTGCTAAGATCACTCATCTTCCTGGTTTATCTTTCCCAGAAACAGCAATGAATATTGGTTACTCCTGCAACTTGCTGAATGATGACATGGAAGATGTTTTCATTATTGAAGGCAGCACATCTGATGATGTACTTAACGAGCTCAGGTAAATGGCTGAAATATACAACTTCATTGCTGTGCACTGATGCTATTTGTATTTTGTATTATTGCCTCTTTTCTCCTGTGGGCTTTACTTGGTGCATTTCATTCAGGGACCTTAGATAAGAGCTCTCTGGAAGATCCAGCAGCTAAACACAATGTAGAAGTCTCCTCTGAGGATAAACTCTGAAACACCTTGATCCAAGAGTTCAAATCTATATAAACGTATAAGAAAGCAGAGTCAGGCAGGCAATATCAGTTGATATTTGGCAAGTGATCTGGAGCCACAAATCCTTTGGCTCCAGGCTTGAGCTATGCTGCTGCTCTACTGCTATTGCCATTCATCCACATTGTGGTCCTTTGTCTGAGTAAGGTCCTTTTCTAGCATTATCTGGAAATCTGCCTTCCTCCATAGACTCCCCAGTAAACACAAGTTCTTTGATATAGGTGGAAAACTGGAAAAGTTTTTCAGTGCTTTTATTTTGAAGCAGGTGGTTGCCAGACAATACGCACAGAAAGCTGGGATGCCCTTGGGATACTGTCCTTCATGGCATTCAGATGATTTGTTTGAGTTTAAATCAGCACAGATTTAGCACACACTTCTCAGAGTTGCAGAAGCATGTTCCTGCGCAAAGAGTAGCAGCTAAACTATGCATGTTCTTATAGTGATACAGGGAAAATTGAACTAAACTATCAAAGGGAAGCATAATTTTTTTTTTATTTTCATAAAGTTGATTTAATAAAACATATATCTTTACAAGCTTTTCATTATTATTCTGCATTTTCTTTAGGAATGCAAGGAAAAAGATGAAGCCAGATTCCTTTCTGGACAGTGATGAAATCAACATTCAGTTTGAAAAATCGTCAAAAAAACCACAAATTATACCTGATGAGCAAGCAAATGGGGTGTACGGTTTGGTTATCACTGGCCACAGTCTGGTAAGGAAGGTTCAGAGTCATGTTAGGGCTGAGTTCTTCTAAGAACTTAATGCGATAGGGACATACTGGAAGTGCCAACTTAGATCTAGAGGGCTGGCTTTTTTTTTTTTCTCTAATTGAAGATTAGGTTCAGTGGTTATCTGAGACATCAAAGGTGATGGGCAAGGTTTCAGAAGACTGGAACAGGGAAGAGTTGGCCCTTATGTTAGACAAACAGGAGGGGTAGAGTAGCTGGATCAATTTTAATTTCCAGAAAGATACTAGAAAAATAATCAGGCAGCTTATGGATGCAGCAAGGAGATAATGTCAGGCATGGGTTTCAAATATGCCAAGAACACATTAAAATAAATATATCTGATAACAAATATATTTAACAGATAGGATACGTATCTTCACCAATAAATTGTTTGATCATCTCTCCCATTATGTTCTTCCATGCAAACTGAAGTAATACAGTCTAGATGAAATTAAGTGGCAGATGCATCACATCTGTTTGATATTCAGTGTTTTCTTTAGCTGCTTAAAAAGAGACCACATAACACAAGGCTGGTAGAAATTGCAGGCATTAAAGATTAGATTTGAAAATTATTTTATCATATTGGAGAAATACTTCAGAGAAATGGAGAATGCAATTCAGTAAGAACAAATGCCTTGTTCTCCTCTTTCACATAATCAACTACACACATACAAAATCACAGATATGTATGCAGAAGCATCATCGGTAAGGCTTGTGAAGAAAGCCTCCTGCTTCATTTGGCATTGGTAAAGTCTTAGGTGAAATAATTCAGCTGATTTGGACCATTTCTTTGAGAAAAAGTTGATAAACTAGAGACAGTATAAAGAAAACTGTAAGAGTAGTCATGCTTGATCTGGAAAGCATAGGGGAAGACAGAAGGAGTTAGGATTTCTGAGCCTGCAGAATACTTGCCAGTCTTGGTAATACTCCAAATAATGACAGGTAAACAAAGTAACGGAATTAAACTGATAAGAGAGTTTGGGGTAGATGTCTTCCTGGTGAGAACAGTGAAGCACTGGAATAGATTTTCCATCCTTGGAAATTTTTTACAACAGGTTAGAGAAAAAAACATTTTAGATACACTTCCTCCCTGTCTGGGAGGAAGGCTTAGTCTAGATCAGGTTTATTTGTCTATTATATTTTGTTTTCCCAAATTGCAGGGGGAGCAAATAGGTAGACATGGAAAGAGCCAGGAGGTGGTGCATTTCAGAGACAAGATGCTTCTGTTCCCTGTGGTTGATGCCTCTCTTGGTGGCAGTCCAGCAAATTTAACTCCCAGCCAAACAAATTACTATCAAAAAAAATCCCATCTTGCTCCATTTTGGCTTGTGTGCCCGGTATACGGACCCTGGACTAGAGGGGGACACTTTCAGGCAATGTCTACATTGTCAAGTACCCTCTTTTACACTTGCTCCCTCTTTAACTCCAGGGCCTTAATCCCCTTTAGATCCCCACTGCAAAACAGATAAGAACGCTACCCAGTTTGGTGCATCTGCACAGGCAAATCCTCCGGCATTCCAGTGGTCTACAAGCCCCTGCCAGTTCCTGCTCTGTACCATCCGCCTGCAGAACAGACCCCAAGTACTGTGCTACAAAAGCACCACTGGCAGCGGTGACAAAGCTTTCCTTTTATTCCTGGAAAACCACACACTTACCCACACCCTGGCAAGGAGACACAAAGAAATTCATATCTGGGCTGTGTGGGAGCAGCCCGTCCACATAGCCTGTAGCACAGTGGACACAGCCAGTCTCACCGAGACCATGGCTTTCTTCTCAGCGTGGACCACAAGGACAGTGTGGACAAAACTATGTGTTATTTATTGATTTCTATGAACCACTCTCATGAGACCACTCCTGAAGAACTGCATCCAGTTCTGGGGCCCCCAACATATGAAGGACATGGACTTACTGGAGCGAGTTCAGAGGAGGCCACGAGGATGATCCGAGGGCTGGAGCACCTCTCCTACGAGGACAGGCTGGGAGAGTTGGGGCTGTTCAGCTTTTTACAAGGGCAGGTAGTGACGGAACAAGGGGTAATGGTTATGAACTGGAAGAAGGGAGATTTAGATGAGATACGAGGAAGAAATTCTTGCCTGTGAGGGTGGTCAGACACAAGCCCAGGTTGCCCAGAGAAGCTGTCTATGCCCCCTCCCTGGAAGTGTTCAAGACCAGGTTGGATGAGGCTTTGAGCAACCTGGTCTAGTGGACGGTGTCCCTGCTGATGGCAGGGGGGTTGGAACTAGGTGATATCTTTAAGGTCCCTTCCAACCCAAACCATTCAATGATTCTAACCTAGATCTTGAACAATGGTAATAGTGCTGATATTGTTCTACTCAAACACAGCATCCATTCAGTGCTGTATCCCAATGCACAGGTGGGTGGGACAGCAGCACTGGGGCTATGCACACGTGTGGTCTTGCTTAAACACAGCAAACGAACAGAAGCACAGCAGGATCTGTAATGGCATCATCATACAACTAGTTGATTTGTGTGCAATACTGTTAATGGAGCTACTATATGATAACATTTTGCTACTGCTGTGCAGTGAGGATCCTGTGGTGAAAGCTATCTCTAATGGCAGTGACCATCCAGTACTAAAACTAGACCATTAAAAGGTCTCTCTTGTTGAGCAAGCCTGCCTGACACTGATGGGAGGGAAGAGGAGTCACTGGTGACTCACAGCTCTGTTTCAAGAAGAAAGGATATCTGGCCTAAGGATAGTCTGACTTATGCAGAAAGGGCAGTGGGCCTTCTGTAATGGCTCTGAGGAGGAGAGAGCCCTGTAGATTCCTTTCATTAATGTCAACTGAGAAGAGACATCAAAGAACAGAGCCAAAAAGCACAGTCCAAAAGAAATATGAAAAGCTAATACTCACACAGAGCTGGAGGGGTGATCAGACATCCAATTATCTCTGTGCTTTCTGAACAGAAATAACATGACTGACTGATTTAAAAGGTCAGCACTCAAAGCAAAGTTGCCTTCTCCCCGGCTTTATGTTTTGCTTTGTCATGCCTACCTGAGCTCAGCTTTTTCCATGCTTTTTTTTAATTAAGTACTCCCAAATTGAAATACCTTCTATTTATACCACAGATCTCCCAGAGCTTAAAAAATAAACCAAGAGTAATGAGCAGAGACCCTCTTGCATGGAGATAGCAAGGCTATTTCAGGCCCAGCAGCAGCTTTGTTGATTTAGTGTTCCTGTTCTTTGACACTTCTGCTGCACTGTCAGGTTACATCAGCCAGAGAAGCTGTTGTGCAAATCCAGCTGTGGTGCATCCAAGGTGCAAGCTCATACACGTACCCTGCGTGGCATGATGTTGTGCAGTGTGGATGCTCCTTGCAACTGAATGGACAAATTCCCTTGGGGTATCTCATACCTTCCGTCTGTCGAATTGAAGAACTAGCTCAGTTCTCATTTCCTTCCCACTCCATTTCTCCCCCTCATCCCCATCCAGTGAAGGCACCTTAAAGATCATCCAGTTCCAACCCCCCCGCCATCAGCAGGGACACCTTCCCCTAGACCAGGTTGCTCAAAGCCTCATCCAACCTGGCCTTGAACACTTCCAGGGAGAAGCAGCCACAGCTTCTCTGGGCAACCTGGGCTTGCGTCTGACCACCTTCACAGGAAAGAATTTCTTCCTACTCTGACATGAACATCCGCTTTTCCCTTCTTCCCAGGCTTATGCGCTGGAAGGGAATCTGGAGCTGGAGCTGGTGAGAACCGCCTGCTTGTGCAAAGTGGTGATCTGCTGCCGGGTGACTCCGCTGCAGAAGGCCCAGGTGGTAGAGCTGGTGAAGAAGTACAAGAAGGCTGTGACCTTGGCAATTGGAGATGGTGCCAATGATGTCAGCATGATCAAAAGTGAGTGATGACCAACAGCTTGCGTGCTCTAGCAAATGGACTTGCTGCCATATCTGAGGTGGCCTAGAACATGTATTTCAGTGACCACCCTCTTTATGGCACCAAGTGGCTGTGCCCCAAGTTTCTACAGAACACTGTCCCTATAGGTTACTCATGTCTCCTGCCTTCCAGGACACACATGAGGACCCTTTGCTCTGCTCCCACCACCAGGATCACAGCAAGCTAAGATTGCACTTACTGCCTATTTGTCTGTTTCTACCTTAGAATAGACAAAAGCCCACCAGGGCTGTGATATACCCACTTGTGTGTCCTGCATGGCCATCATCACAAGGGCAATACAAAGGATTAACAAGTTTGTTTCAGAAAGGGCCTGTCTGCAATGCAGAAAGAAAATCTTCAAGCCTGTAAATAGTCTGCATAATGTTACATGATTGTTTTAAATATTTCCATGTGGTAGGGCCATTTGCCAATTATCTCCCTCGTGTTAGAAGACACGGGTTTTTAGGCCCTTTCATCCTTGAGCATCATTTGATGCTGCATTACCTCAGTGAATTTATGAAAAAATCCCCTAACTAGGTATAATTAAATTAAGATTATTCAGAAGGGCCTATTGCTAATCTTCATTGTGTTAATTTGCAAGAATTGATTAACTGGAGCCTTTTAATTAAGAAAGAAAAGGCTAAGTAGGGAGCTTCAAGGGAGATAAGTCAGGCAGTCGGTAAAGAAAGGATAAGAAAAACAAGTTAAAGTGTACATGATAATTAGAAACTAACACTCCCCGCACCCCGAGAGGGTTGGGACTTTGGGATTTTATCAATTCACTGTTCCATAGAACCCTCTGAATCTAACCAACCTCTAGCCATCAAGATTGTTCTCATTAGTTAAAGCTGTATAATTAGCTGTCACATTAAACTTATGTCCATGTTTAATAAAACCAAGTTACTATTAAAAGAGACGTGGATCTTCTATCTAATCATTTAATCAAACTAATAAAGCCCAAGAAATGTAAAAAGGCTACAGTCTGCCTTGTAGCACTGTGTCTGAGAAATCTGTAAAGGGTTTGAAGATTTTGCTTGTCTGGAGTGGTATTTTAGGGCTGCTGGAAGGACATGCATGCATGTAAATCCAAGTCACGTGTCGATATAAATTAAAGTTATTTTGTCGTAACAGCAGCTGTTATGAACAACAGCATTTATGCTGTTGGAAAACATTCAGAAAGAAAACATGAATTGTCACTTAGGGTGTAATTTAATTCAAATAGTACAAGCCCAGTTACTGGAAATGTATCACCACAGCCAAAATCATAATGCTGCTGAAAGAATTAGTGCCCCCAAATATTTTTATTTTTTTTAAGAATAATTCTAAGTAGGACTTTTTATAAAGGCTGGGCAGGAATTGCACAGTGTCCCAGTGCAGGGGGCTCATTTAAAAAATCAAAAAATCAAAATTCTTACTGTAATGACATGATCATCAACCTTCTTGTTGCAGCTGCTCACATCGGGGTTGGTATCAGTGGCCAGGAGGGGATGCAGGCCGTCTTGTCCAGTGACTTCTCCTTTGCACAGTTCCGTTACCTGCAGCGCCTGCTCTTGGTCCATGGCCGGTGGTCCTACATCCGCATGTGCAAGTTCCTCAAATACTTCTTCTATAAGAATTTTGCCTTCACATTAGTGCATTTCTGGTATGGCTTCTTCTCTGGCTTCTCAGCACAGGTAGGTCCAGCTCCTGTTTTCTTATGGTCATACCTAGCATTTTCAAACAAAGGATCTGGACACACTTTGAAAGGCAGTAAACTAAGCCATTGCCCCCACTTCAATGAACAGCACATAGGTATGTTTTCTTTGGCTGTATAAGTATGAAGCAGATAATGCTTTCTTCATTCTCCTGCTGGTAGAGGACAGGGGCCTAAAGGCATTTAGGTGCATTATGAAGCATATAAGTCCCTCGTGTGATTTTCAAAAAAGTGTTTGAAGTGACTACAGCCATCAGACAAGGACACAGGTGACACAAAGGCTTGACTAGTTTGGCACAGATCTGTGTAAGACCTGTGCTTGCCCTATTAGCACATTTGTTTAACCCTGTGTGCCCCAGCAGTTTGCAAATCTCCTGCAGCAAAAAGTCTGAAGTTAATTTCAGTCAGACCAAACTCCAACCAAACCCTGCCCCTGGAGAGTGCAGGTAGAGTGCAAGTGTTAGCCCTGCCCTGCTCTGGCTGTGGCCAGCAGTGGATGCTGGGCAAACAGGACTAGTTTAATGTGATCCTTCCCCCGTGTATTCCCACGGTTTATGGTAACAAGCCATTTAGGGCTGCTGAGCTTGAGTCACCTTACACTTTTTGTCTCCGTAGCATCTCATACCAAGATGTTCCAGCATTTAATTTTGTATCCTTTCAAAGATATGCAAAAGGCAACCTTTTGCTAACTTCATGCTCTGTTTTGGGTTTCTTTTCCAGACTGTCTATGATGAATGGTTCATTACGCTTTACAATTTGGTATATACCTCCCTCCCGGTGCTAGGAATGAGCCTCTTCGATCAGGTACTATTTCTATCAAGACTTGGATTTTTTTATAGGAGTTTCATCTCCAGGTGCTTTGAGCTGGTTCCATGAGGCAAAAGCAGATGACTTTTTGGCTAGTTATTGTGGTAGCCCTTGAAATAATTTCCTGACAGTGAGACCTGAAAGCACAAAGAAAGGATGCATCAGGGAGGAGATGGTGTGTTATCCTGATCTGGCCTGTTGGTTTTAGTGTATGATGCGACTTTTGGATTAGGCTGTTGTCCTGGTCCCAAAACACCACAGCTGTTGACTACAGTGAAAACTGCCATTGCAACACTCCCCTGAAGTAGTCACATCTTACTAGCTGTGTTCCTGAAGCCTCGCAAGTGGCTTTTTAATGAGCACATAGGACAATGAATGAACTAGATCTCTGAAGCCAGCTTTTGAGCAGTGTAGGGGAAAGGGATCTGGGAGTCCTGGTGGACAGCAGGATGACCATGAGCCAGCACTGTGCCCTCGTGGCCAGGAAGGCCAAAGGCATCCTGGGGTGCATTAGAAGGGGTGTGGTTAGTAGGTCAAGAGAGGTTCTCCTCCCCCTCTACTCTGCCCTGGTGAGGCCACATGTGGAGTATTGTGTCCAGTTCTGGGCCCCACAGTTCAGGAAGGACAGGGAACTGCTTGAGAGAGTCCAGCACAGAGCCACCAAGATGATTGAGGGAGTGGAGCATCTCCCTTATGAGGAAAGGCTGAGGGAGCTGGGTCTCTTTAGCTTGGAGAAGAGGAGACTGAGGGGAGACCTAATTAATGTTTACAGCTATGTTAAGGGCGAATGTCAGGAGGATGGAGCCAGGCTCTTCTCAGTGATGCCCAATGGTAGGACAAGGGGCAATGGGTGCAAGCTGGAACACAGGAGGTTCCACTTAAATTTCAGAAGAAAATTCTTTACAGTGAGGGTGATGGAGAACTGGAACAGGCTGCCCAGGGAGGGTGTGGAGTCTCCTTCTCTGGAGACATTCAAAACCTGCCTGGCTGCCTTTCTATGTGATCTGATTTAGGTTCCTGCTCTGGCAGGGGGATTGGACTAGATGATCTTTTGAGGTCCCTTCCAATCCCTGACATTCTGTGATACTGTGATTTTCCAGGTTTAGCCTTTCTAGTGCAAGTCTTTCTGCAGTAATTTCCCATATGCACTTCTACTTCATTATTACTGTTCAGCATGACACAGGAGCAATAAAGGTATTCCCATATGCCTTTTACAAGTTAAATAAATAGGAACTTGCTGCTCTGCAGTGGTTCACAGTGTTCAGCTCTGGACACTTAAGGGATCCAAGTCAGACAGCCTTGCCTGTGTGTGGACCCAGTGGAAGTATTTTCTATCCCTTAGCTTCCAGGTAAATCTCAGGAGAGCAGACCATGTAATCTGCTTAAGATGAAGTGTACCTTATTTTTTTTTGTGGTACTTGTCAGCTTTCTCAGCACAAGAAAGGTGAAATTCAATATGGAAAATGTGTCAGTGACCTTGGGATGTGGCATGCCTCTTATCATAGCTTGACTAAATTGTGAATTAACTCTATCCCAGCAAAACCAGGACAGTATGCTAAGCCTTTTCTCATGGAAATGCATGGACATGGCAACCCTAAGGGGTCTTTTGTGGTCTGTTGGGTAGGTGCCAGCAAATCTGTCCATCTCCTTTCTACTTTCAGGACGTGGATGACCGTTGGAGCATGCTGTTTCCTCAGCTATACGTGCCTGGCCAGCAAAACCTCTATTTTAACAAAACGGTGTTTGTCAAGTGCATGTTGCAAGGAATCTACAGTTCCCTCATTCTCTTCTTCATCCCCTATGGGGCCATGTACAATACAATGAGAAGTGATGGGAAGGCCATTGCTGACTACCAGTCCTTTGCACTGATGGCCCAAACCTGCTTGCTGATTGTGGTGTCGGTACAGGTAAGGCATCCCAGGTAATATTTTTAGGAATTAGTTGTTGTTTTATGAAGGCAGCATCTGGACAGCCACTTGGGATCTTGATAGCATTGTATTTGCTGCTGCATCTTGCATTCTTGAAAAAAAAACAAACCTCTTGACACCAGATTACACTCCTCAGTTCAACAGAACAAGAGATTTGTATATTATGAAAGAGAAGGGTGACAGGAAAGCAGGGTCTTTACCTTGGGAAGTTTGCAGTCATAGCAGACAAAACAGTTAAGGCTTGGAGTAGACTAAGGACTCATTCCAGTTTTATGGGATGGGTTTGAAGCATGGGAGTGCCTGTCTGCTATCAGGCAGCTATTTACGGGTTCCCCACCTCCCTAGATAATAGTTTCTGCTGTCTGAGGTCTTGTAGGCTCTTTCTCCTAGCTTTCAATGCTAGATCACAGCTTGGGGGTGGGAACATAAGCATGGCTCGTTTGGACTTAGTATCCTGTCTCCAGTACCAGCCAATGGTGAATGCTTGAGAAGAATGCAACAACAGGGCAAACGTAGTAAAGCTTGCCTTGCCTGGTCTCCCAGTATCCTATGATCCGTGGCTTGGTATTTCATGAGACTTGAATGAATAACAGACTTGGGAGCAGGGGTACAAAGAAGAGGACAAGTTCTCTCGCTGTGTTCAGCCCAGATCTGCTAAATAATTAAGGCATTGACAATAGCTGTATTGCTTTCTTTTTTTCAGATCGGCTTGGACACCTCTTACTGGACAGTTGTGAACCAGTTCTTCATCTGGGGTAGCCTTTCTGTTTACTTTGCTATCACCTTCACCATGTATAGTGATGGCATGTACATGATCCTCACAGCCTCCTTTCCATTTGTTGGTAAGCCCTGGGACAAATCTGGATTGCACTCAGAATGGGCATTCTGTGGGGCTTAAATCAGTTGAGTATTTCTAGTACATGTTATTGCCTCTCTAGAGGCAATAATATAATATAATGATTGCCTTTTCTACAAGAAATGACAGGGCATTTCTGAGGACCACTGGTAATGCTTATTTTGATTCTTATCCATCCTGGTATTTTGAATCTCATCCGTCCAGGTGAACATGTGCTGCGTTCACTTCCTTGCATAAGAATGCACATTCACATGCAGCCATAAGAATGATCCTTCAAATAAACCTACTGAGCTGGCTGGAATGCTTTCTGCTCCTGTTTTATATTCTGTTTCCTAGTGTTACTGATACCTAGGAGCATTTTTTTTGCAGAAGGATGCATGTTCTTTTGTAAATAAGTTAACATGTTGGTATAGGAAAACATAAAAGTACAACATGCAGTTAGAGATGAGAAATATGCCATGTGATTATGGTGAGCCTTCAGCCAGGTTACAGGGCAAATTCCCAACCAAAAAAATTCCATTGCTGGCCAAGTCTTTGTAGGTACTCTACCTAACAGATTTCTGAATGCATGCAAAAGGTGAAGGATAACATAAAAATGAGTGTGTATCCTCAGACTTTGACCAGGAGGAAGATGAAAGCTTAGCAAAGTAATTCAGATGTTTTTAATAGCTCTGTGCATCCATAGCCAACATTGATACAGCATTGTTAGGAGACTCTACTTTTGAAATCCCAATGGTTTTTGTTTCCAGTGTTGGGTTAGTGTATTAATCAACGCCTTTATTTCTGGATTAATTGTTAAGCCAAGACATGTTCTACCCATTTTCACCGCTGTACCAGGTTGCTTGGCCATTTAAGAAATATCTGAGATGCTGGTCAGTTGTTGCAATGTATTTTCCCAGCACACGGTCACGTCCACTGCAAGATGGGTTTTAGTATCAAAAGAGCTGAGTGAGAGAAGGCAGTGTGTGTTCAGTTCCCAAAGACAGGTGGTAACTCACTTGCCAGGGATATCTCTATCTGTTGCTCTGTTGATACTATGTAGGTCAAATTAGCCATAATGCTGAATGGTGCTTAATAAGGTCTCAGTCTGAAACCATTTTTAAGGAAAGTGTTTCTAGACTGGACTCAGATAACTTGTTTACTTTAATTTCAATGGAGTTGTATTACAGCAGAATTTGGCCAACTGAAAAGAAAACATTCAGCAACTTTACTGCCAACAACAGCATAATTAAGCTCCATAATGAGGATTTTGCAGACTGTTTGTCCTATCTTACATTCCTTCAGTTTTGGAGGAGCCAGAAGTGAGCACTTTGGTTTGAGAGAAGGTTTCAGTGTCACGCCAGCACATGCCAGTTGCTTTGCCAATACACCCATTAGGCCATGCTGTCTGTGCAGACACCCAGAGCAACACATGCTCCTCTTGTAAAGGGTTGTGATCCTGTTGTCTACTGGGCAGTCAAGAGTCAGTACTCCATACGCTTCAGGAAATGGTGCTGGAAAGTGAGAAAATAGTGTTCCTCCTTTTGCACTAGAATCCTGTCAAAAGGTGAGAGAGCCGGACTGCTGCTGAAGAAGGTCTCTTGAGCACTTACATCAATCCTTTACAGTGATTTGACTCTTTGTAGAGAGATACCATTCACTCTGACATCCTTGTCTCCCTGAGTTGTTGCTGCAGTTGAGTCTGTTTGCTCATCTCATCATGGTGTTGCATCTGGGCAGGAACAATCCCAGG
>NW_010308792.1:0-2932 GCF_000700745.2 Antrostomus carolinensis
CCCGGGAAGAGCATCAAGCCCTACGATGCAAGGCTGTGTTTCTTCAGACACCCTCTTACCTAGCTGAAGAAAGAAACCTCTTCCAGGCACTGCAGCACCAGCCACACTCCCCACTGAATAAGAATCATCCAAGTTACTTTTCCCACCATCTCAACCTCGCTCCTACAACCAGGGAGGTACGAACACACGCACCAGCTTCTGCGTTTCAACGCGTGACACTCGCGGCAACCGAGCTGTCCTAGAGACAGCCCCAAACAACGCGCAGTCGCTCAGGTCAGGAGAGTCTCTTATTCAAACCACCCACAGCAGCGCTGCCCGGAGCAAGGCAATGTTGAATTTAAACACGAGGGTACAAGGCTTTCTCCTGTCAGGCTTTAGAACTCCACCCCTGGAAGATAAACCACTGGAGCAGTCTATAACGAGGCATCGTCAACAGCAGCAACTCCGTATTAGTCTCGCACTGTCTTGAAACCAACTATTCTGTTACGGATGTAAACGGCCTTAACACCATCCTGCTCTGGCAGAGACTTCACAAACCATTGATATTAAATAATTTACAGATACATTACAAATACAAGTTTGTATATTTCTTTTAAAAACCAGAAAAGGACATCTGACTGGTACCATGGAACCAGAGGAGAGATAGGAAGTGGCAGGAGGAGGGGGAGGGAACTACATAATCACTGACCACAGTTTTGAAAACCCTAATTACAGAATCACACAATCGTGGGGGTTGGAAGGGACCTCTGGAGATCATCCAGTCCAACCCCCCTGCCAAAGCAGGGTCACCTTGAGCAGGTTGCACAGGAAAAATGTCCAGGTGGGTTTGAACATCTCCAGAGATGGAGACTCCACACCCTCTCTGGGCAGCCTGTCCCAGGGCTCTGGCACCCTCACAGTGAAGAAGTTTTTCCTTAAGTTTGTCTGGAACTTCTGGTGTTCCAGTTTGTGCCCATTGCCCCTCGTCCTGTCACTGGGCACCACCAAAAAGATTCTGGCCCCAAAGGACCCTTGAGAGATGTAACTATAAGACAAACATCCTATACAACAAAATCTTCCAAATTAAGATACTGAAGATTGAGAGACAGTTATGTCTACTCCACAAAACATTCAGAGCAGTTTCTAACTGTACGTACTGCTCAAAATGTTCATAAGTGATCTATAAAAAGGGGCAAACAGAGGTGCTACAGTTTGTGGATGACAAGTAATTAGGGTAGCAAGAAAAAAACCAAAAGACTGAAAAAGCTTACAACATGGCAAGTGAATTTCAGCTGTAAATTTATCACCTGACACACACGGTGATGCACAAGAGAGAAACAAACCTTAACGTGACACTGGGAGTCAGGTTTTCTGGGCTGGCTGTTAAATGGGAACAGGACCTTGCTGCTGTGGCAGACAGCTAGGCGAGAGTCCCAGCTCCAGCGGGTCACAGCAGGTCTGCAGAAGCACAGGCCCACGTTATGTAACAGGGAAAGGACAAGAGCCAGCGTGGATGTTCTGTCCCACCAAATCCAAGTCATACACGTGTGAGAGTCAGGAATCACATTCCGTTACCATGCATCCACTCTTTTTTATGTTAGAATATCAAACAAGAAGTCTTGCATCACACAGATGTAAAGCAGTCTGATTCATTCCCCATGCTTCTGAAATCCAGGTTTCATTGATTTTCATGCAGCTATCACTTTTTTTTTCCCTATAGTATGTCCCATAGTTAATGTGCCACCTTTGTATTCTTGAGAATTACCTTCAATACCACAATTTGTTTAGAACCAGTCTGCTGTACACAAAGGCCAGTTTTTGTCAGCTCTGCTTTGATATATCACTCTGTCCACGCTGCTTAAAAAGTTTAACCCTATTGCAAATCTTGAAGCGGGGGGAACAAACATGTATCTATAAATTTTAAATAGGGGAAAGCTACCAAAACAGCAAAGTTTAAAGAAAGGTCACATCTGACTAGAGCAAGAAAGTCAAACCAAATGCTGATTTTCTGCACAATCCACTGATATTGGATGCCAAAGAGTCAAAACTATAAGGGCAACGTGCACCCAGTTATTCCTCTTTCTGACTTGACCCTATCACAAAGCTTAATAATGGATTTTTTTATGAGTAGCCTTTTATAACACATCAATATTTGAGACTCTCAGCATTTAGAAATACACACTTTTACAGTTCCAAACTAGGAGATGTGTTCATTGAAAGTCTACAGCAATACTTTCTCTAATATAAAAGTAATAAAGGAAGGTCTCCCACAGCTGTTAGCCCAACATCCCGACAACTACTCATCTCTTTCTCATCTGCAGACAGCAGCTTTAACGGCACTGCAGTTTAGCAGCAGTGCTGGGAGATGGAACATTAAACACAAAATAATAAATCAGCAAAAAAGGCAAATTGCAGCGTAGATAGCTGATATACACAAAACTTAAATTAATTATAAAATCGCAGAAAGTAAGTTTGTTGTTGGTTGGGTTTTTTGGGTTTGTTTTTGTTTTAAATCTTATTTTTTAGAACAGAGATGAGCTTAAGCTGGCACAGAAATTTTGTTGCTCAGCCTCTGCTACACAACATTTTGGGTCTCTCGCTGACAGAGGTCTAAATTCAGGAGAAAAACCCCATAACACACCAACCTGAGAGCTACTGTCTTAAGAAGAATCACAAGACTCTGACTCAGAAACAGAATCAAATGAAATAGAAAGGGGCGGGGGAGGAGAACACGGGACCCATATTCCTGCCCAGACCCCCACAGTCACATACACTAGAGAAGACCCAACAGGAAGCACCTCCTGGTGAGGGACCCTGGAGATCCAAGAGGAACACCTGCACCTGACAGCAGAGCCGTACAAATGGAGATGAACTCACGCCCTTCGCTTTAAGATCGGAATCCCCTCGGGGACCGTTTTCCCCAGGTTATTTTGGAGGGGAGTCCCATCCTGCC
>NW_010308793.1:0-305 GCF_000700745.2 Antrostomus carolinensis
AAACCTTGCCACGCAAACCCAATACACTCATACTCAGATATTACCTTTCCCCCTGCTCCTGGTTCTGCCTGCTGCTGTCATCAACACCTGTACCTTTGCATCTCCTCCTTTGGAATTGGTAGTGCCTACAACAAGGAATTATCCTCAATATCAGCTGCTAATCTGTGTATTCCAGGGAAGTTTTGTGTGGCTCTTGTGTCAGAAATGGAATATTTTGGTTGCAGTTAAAAAGTTAAAACATAACTTTATGTTGCAGTGGAGTATGTTCAGCCATAACTCTGTAGGGTAAAAAAATCCTTTACAAA
>NW_010308793.1:356-20999 GCF_000700745.2 Antrostomus carolinensis
TGTGCTGTTTAACTCATAGGAGTGCTTTGCTTATAAGAAATCAGGGACAGTAATGATGCAATGTTCAATATGTAATCCACAGCCATAAAATAGAATGCATAAGGATATTTCTTAGAGGTTTTTTTTTCAGGAGCTTTTTTCATGTTCTGTTTTCATCACCATTATAAATAAGGTAAAAATACAAATAATAACCAGTGCTTTTAATGTTGCTATAACCTGACATGAAGAAAACTGCTCTTTAAATGTTTAGGGAGCTGTTTGATCCTTTATTTTCAGTATAAACTACTATAAAATCATAATGCCTTTCCTAATAAACAGATCTATATTTTTATATCACCTGAAGCAGGCAGCAGTAGCTATAATTAACTGTGTTTTAAGGTGTTCTGTTCATCTGTGATGCGCAGACTGTTAAAACAGAGGTACTGCGTACATGCAAGAACTGAGATCATCTCGATTCTGCTGGTTTGATTGTCAAATAACTAATCTTTGCGAACATAACATAACATAACATAACATAACATAACATAACATAAAACATAACTAGATAGATAGGATTTATTGCGCTTGAAGTTAACTTTGTACTAATATGAAAAGATATAATGTTGTTATTTGTGAGGTACCGTGTAGTTTGTGTCTCCTTAAGACAGTACTTGATAAATGAAGAGATCTCTTACAAACTCCATGTTGCTGATTCTTGTAAATCTTGTCTCAGTTGATATTCCCCTTAAATCTCCCTTATGAGCTATGGTTACTGATGAAAATCAAGTTTTTCAAAAGGGGAGAGAATAAGTAAGGAAAAGGGAAAAAAAAAATCCTAATTTTAAGTTTTGGTGGAGAAAATCTTGAGAAAGATATCGCTGTGATCCTAAAGGTTTAACATCAAAAGTCAATTATGAGAACTCCCATTTTTTAAATTTAGTTTTCAGGCTAATCTAATGATCAGGCCTGGCTTAGCATTTTAACAGCTGCATCTTTCCTGACACCCATAGAATTATTCATAAGACTGACGTCAGACTATGCCAAGGTAAGTAACATTGGTGAGATTAGGCCATTATGAGACAATCTTATGCCTATTGGAAACACAATTTTGCTGTTAGTACGAAAGATATACAGATAGGGGTTTTGATTGCATTTAAAATATTCTCATTTATATTTATAATTTGGTTTGTGTGTATCCAACTTTGTGTAAATCAGATCATTTTGTAGTGTCTATTCCTGTGACTGTGAAATATGCTTTTGTAAATGAAACATAATATGTTGTTTTGAGTGCGTAATGGTAGTTTGCATATTGTTCTATAAGATTTAGATTTATGCAAGTCACACTGACTTTTCTTTTGAATTCTTACGAATGTATTTAACATATTATTTTGTATAAGAATCCTGGTTTTTTTTCCAAATGCTTGGTTTTTTTGTTGTTGTTGTTTCTTCTTGTTTTCATCTGTGTTGCTCTCCACTTTTCACTGCTATTTGGCTGATATCTCCACACAGGCTCTCTCTGAAGACAAACAGCCCTGGCACACATCACCGGAAGGTTACAGACATATAGCAAGAGACATATATAAGACATAGGTAGCATTACAATACAGAAAAAAATGCAATGCATTATTATTGTCTGCATGACCTCCTTCTAAAGCAGTGCTCAGCACCAACTTTAATATAATTATTCCTGAATGTGCCAAAGCAGTACTTTCTGAAATAGCCCCAGTGTCAGACATGATGAATGACCAATTCTGTAATGTCAGTCCCAGTGGTAATTCCAGAAATGGCACAACCCACCAAACCCCAAGTTGTCTGCAAACCTAGCTGGAGAGAGGGACTGGGAGGGGCTACAGACACCAGCTCCTCTTTGCATAACGCAGGATGTCGGGCTTCCTCAGCTTCAGTCCAGCTTCAGTTCAAGGTGGAGGTACCTGGAGCAAGTAATCCAGTCCTGCTTTGTCCAGCTCCGGGACAGCACGTAGAGTTGCTTTTACACTTGCTGTCAGGTGATACTTGTATTTGTCAGACTCATCAGAAGGCAGAATAAGTCATCAATGAAGTAGATTGCACATGAATTTTCAAACAAAACAGCGAAGTATCAAGGTTTGAACACAATTACAGAAATTCCATTTCTGTTAGTTACACCTTTTCATGGTATTTTTAAAAGAGGTGTGTGGGTATTTTAAATGAAGTTCACTTTTGTAAACAACTGTACATATAATTTTAAAATTCTGTGTGTCTGAGGGTAGTGTTCAGTAATTTATCTGGGCTGGAAAGACACACTTATTTGGTAACAGTTTCTACTTCTGCCTCTGAACACCTATTTCTGCAGGGTCCCACCACCAGACTTACTTCATCCCAGGAGCTAAATCCTCCAAGAACATCACCTCAGTGCTACAGTGGGAATTTCTGACAGAGTGAAGTAGTGCAATGCAGCACTTTGCCTCTCAACATGCATCTACCTGCAGTGACTGCTGCTGCTCATTAAAGAGGAATCCCATAGGGTTTAAAAGATAAGGTATTCATCTCATGTTAATGACTCACCTTCATCATTTAAGTGCATATGATGTCACAAAATTTCTTTTTTTAATCTACTCTAAGCTCCTGTTTATACTGTTTTCCATTCCAGCAATACCCCATTTCCCTTTTACTTCACTTAAAAAGACTTTGCACTTCCAGAAAAAACACATAAATATATGGAATATACAGTTCCTCACAAGCTTTGGAAAAAAATTTATTTCTCAGTCTTGTCTTGGTATTTACTTTGAAAATGTTCACTTTTGGTTGTGTTCTTAATAAAAACCAAGCCCAGTCATAAAAATCATTCATCTTTATATACTGTCTTATGCAAATTGCAAATTCTTCTAGCTTCAGTTTTCATATGAATTGCCACATAAAACATACTATCAATAATAAAGGACATATTTAATACAGATATGTTTTTGGAAAGTTGTTTCTCTTTCACTAATTAACTCTTCCAAAACTCCAACTTAAGATATATACAAAAAGGCATTAATAATTGGAGATAAATTATTATAATAAAGAATTATTTGGGGCTTAAAAGTTAAAACTTTTCTGTTCCTCAGATCTAACTGGGAAGTTATTCCTTTTCTTTTGCTTACACATCCTGTTTGTAAATCTCACCCTGAAAAACAGCTGTTCCCTCTGCTGTCCTCCTCTCACTCTAACCAATGCTTGAGGACCATTTTTACAATTCTCGATACTTATTTAGAGATTTTGTTCAAAGGGTGAAAACCTTTGAAAGGAGGTTGAATCCTTGGAGGATTACTTTTTGCATATCCAGTGGTAAATATCAAATTTGAAGGATGCCAGTCAGATATAGGATTTAATATAATATTTCAATCTTAAGCCATCATTGTTTCAAAGAACAATGTAATTTATTAGAGTAACAAACCAGGCTATAATGGACTCCAATCAATATAATACAATTAAACCACATAAAATATGCAGAGCACAGTGGCATTTTGGCTCTTCTAACTACTTTATTCTCATGCTCATATGCAGTGCTCTCTCAAAGCATGGGCCCATGGGGACTGTCTCACGGGTCCCTAATTTGAAAGGGATCCTGCAAGCAGTGCGTCATACCTAATGTACTTGCATCAATTCCCATCTCACTTCTACTGGTACTCAGTGAATAAGATATGGAATCTGTACAAGAGCTCAAGATGCTTAAGACAGCCATGCTTGTTCATATAAACAGAAGATATTACTACATTGTTCTTTAGAATAAATTGATTAAAAGTGGTTTGGTAGGTGGATGGGAGGAGAAATACTAAAAAAAGACAAAACCCTTGGCAAGTGGTACAAAAGCAATTTTAAAGGCTTAAAAAATAAGGCTAATTATTAAAAACAATTCATAACACTTCCCACTACCAAAATCCTGCATAAAGCTAATGGTTCATACACAATAGTGAGATATAGAATATGCTTACCTGATTACAAAAAGCATTTGAAGCACCTAAAGCTTTAGGCTTTGGTCTGGAAAGGTGCATAGCACCCACATTTGCTAATAACATAACAACATTGAGGATCAGTCCTTTAATGAGTTTTTCCTCATATTTTTTCTTTCATTCCCTTTTGATAGTAAGACTTTTTTCATTATGCATATTAGCCCTGGAGTCTGATAACTACACTTTGAGTTTTTTCCAGTATGAATAGCTTTAATTCTGTCAGTTTAGCTTTGTACTCATGATATGCTAAAGCCAAAGATATGGCATTCTGTTATAAACCTACTTAAAATATCTGACAGATTTCAGCTTTTGGCAATTCTTTAAAGTTTCTAGGCATAAAAGAACCTTCCACTAACTTAATTTTGCAACAGATATTTGTAATCGATGGTAAGTACTTCACAAGTATATTATTTTCTGTTTTGACACAAAGCATGTCTGGACATTTTAAAAGGAGAAGCTACAAAAAAATTGTGCCTGAGCTTTCTCTGGAGATCAAGATTGGCATATAAATTGTTCATGTTGGCTTCTAGTGGTGATTCAAAGGTCAGACAGCTGTGTTAAGTTTAATGACAACCACACAATGGAAGTTTTGTGGCCATTAAATATGAAGGACCATAAAGTACACACTACCCAAATAACTTTTGCCGATTTGAAAAGAAAGAGCTGTTTCTCGAGATGAGTGTCTCAGTCCAAGTATCATGTTTTTACAAGTTTCTAAAGGAAAAAATGTTTCTTGAACTGAGCCTTATCTTCAGTTGGTGTAAAGGCCCACTCATTCGGTGCAACACGACTGTCACCGTAGCTGAACTTAAAGTCAGGAATACAATTTTCCAATGTACCTAATACCACAATGGAGCATGGGACTTGGGCCTCAAAGCATTGTAATATTTTTTAATGACAATTTATTTATTTTTTTTTAAATTGTACCCTTTTCTTTAAAATATGTGATTCTCACAGCTGTTAAGATTGCATTCAGCTTGCTTGGGTTTTGTTTGTGTGTTTGGTTTTCTTGCAACACAGCTTTCTTACTTAGTTTACTTGAAACAGAACTTTCTTATTTCACCTTTTTCATTAATTTGAGACAGTAGATGTAGTCTGGCTTTGGTTCAGAGCTGTCTGACAGGTTCAGACATTGGAAAAATTAGTGAATAAACTATTGATGAGAAATTCTTAAAACCAAATTAAAAATTGCAAAATCATTAAGTGAAATGAATACATATTCTTTTCCTAGCTCCCTCATATGTTAGAGCCTTGCTAAGATAAACCTAACCTGACGGTTCACACAGTCAAAACAGCCTTTTACCTGAAACTCTGACACTTTCTTTCAGCACATGGTGAGTATTTAGTGCTCAGCAGTTTGGAGCCCTTATGCCAGCACATCAGATTTTTCTATTTGCTGCAGTAGTTGGTTTGCTGGAAGGTGTCTTTGGAAAGGACAAGTCTACATTGCATAAAGTCCACTACCACAATGCTTGGACCAGAGGAGGGCCTATGTCAGGGAATTTCTTGCTGCATTGACACTCGGGATAGGGCTTATGTGGCTTTGTTTGGCCATGGTGTTGTCCTGTGATCAAGCTGACATCTGACCTGTAGCCTCTGGGGGTGATCAACCCCCTACAAGCTTTATTTTCCAGGGCTAATCCACCTTCCAAACTGGGACAGGGAAAGGTAACTTGTCCCTGAATCTCTCCAGTTCTCTAAATGTTTTTGCAACTGCAAATTACTTCAGAACTACTTTTGCAGAGCTGAGGGCTTTTGCAGTGTTTATATGTAATTTGTTTATTCATTGAATTTCTTGTCACACATGTATGCAAAGTCCCTTTTACTATGGGCTCAAATATTTGTTTACTTCCAGAGATTGCTTTTGTGGAATCTCTCATTATTCTGAGACCTCTGGCTAAAGTGTCTCTGTCTTGGACAGACCTAGCTAAGCCCTCGCTGATACCTACCTTTTGTTGCTGAACTGAATAATGGAATTTGTGCTTTGCTCCGACTATATAAAATAAATTTCAATCCCTCGAGTTATTTTTTTCTTCTGTGCTATTTGTTTCTGCGGAGTTTTTTTGTACATGTACTTGTCTTTTTTTCGGCCTGCTTGGGGAGTAGGAGAACAAACATGGGGGCTAGGGAAAGAATTAGGGAGTTTTCAAGTAATTTGAAAGAAAAGACCTTTCCAAGAAGTTCTGCATTGTTAGAAGTCTTATTTTTGTGGCACTAAGTGTGTAGGGATGCCTGATTTTTAATCTCCTCATGTTTTTAATTGGTTATGTCTGTTTATTGTTATATTAAATCATGTCTATAAGCTGTCAAGAACCTTTGCATCTTGCTAGCACTTTTCTGCCTTAATCCATACAACATCTCCCACCTTCAGGGTGGGGAAAATCCCAGTTGATCAACTAAGTGTTTGTGATCCCATTAACATTACTGGAATTGCTTGGTTTCACATTGTACCTTGTGTTCTAGGAAAAAACAACTAAAGAAAAACCATACAAATATATTTTCCTTTAACAAGTCTGCAGTTAGAGTTACGTTCTGCTTATGCTAGAATGTTAACATGTTAGCTAACATGTAAAAATAAATACTTTCCATAGCCTGGATCTGATTGTCAGATTTCTTTTAAAGTAGCAGTGGGTTTTCACACCCAGCAGTCTTGCTGCCATTAGGCCACCAGAAGTGGTCAGCTGCTGCTCACTGTGTGCAGAAGCTCATGCTGTCTTGCAGATCAACTTCTAAGAAGACTTGCACAACAGCTCAACTGTATGCAATTCCTACGGAAATAAGAATAAAATTCAGTATCATGTGACAAAACAAGATCAGCTAGGGAGAGAAGGCTTCCACTGATAGTACTCTTCTCTCCATACTCTGGGTACTCAGCAAAAATTAATGAGACTGGGTAGATACACAAAGCAGCTAAGGCAAATTATGCAGTTGAGACAAGGTAAAAATTAAGGAATCTGCACCAGGTCACAACAATAAATCTGGGAAATGGTAGTCAAGAAAATGTGGCCTTGGCCTTTTGCTTTACCCACATTAACTTTTCTCCTTGCAGCACTTAAGTTACGCTTGTGCCATAACAGATGCTGTCTGAGACAGTCCTCCCCTTTATTTTGCTAAGAAAGATCGATTCTCAGAGACAAATTATTGGTGAACTATGTTGGGCTTGCTTCAAGCACTGTTTGTAAGCACAGTTTACCTAAGAGTGATGTGACAGTAATTTTTCTCACTCCTCTTACTTAAATAAAATAAAGATAAAATAACATTATTCTTGGCAAGACATTATAAAATAATTATTTTTAGTTGATTTCTTTTAGTTCGCAATATTACTGAGCATTTCTTCTTTGAGTATGGAGATTCAGATCTCACTTCTTTTTCCGCAGAGAAAACTAAATGCTGTTGAGACAGCAGTATTGAGGTTATCATCATGGTTACATATTGTGCTGAAGCCAAGTAGCACTCATGCTGAGTCTCTCCCAGGTTTAACTTATAACTTCTGGACAATGCAGAAATCTGCCCGAGCTGTCCCAATACATATTATTAGATTTGGAGATATGCTCAGAAAAAGATTTCCCTTTTCCTTTCTCTTTTCTCTATATTGAAATGGCTTGCTGAAATATGGGATCAGCTGGAATCAGGCCAAAAGCACTTTGTGGCCATATATTTATAATGGTTTTGTTATGAAGAATAGCATTTGGCTAATGGACCTATACAACTCTTAGAAGAATATTGATATACATTCAAATCACAGGTCATATACAAGGGGATAAAGCCTTGAAGAGTCTTGCATAGGTTAGTTTATTGTGTTTAGGCATTTTCTTGCCATTTTTCTGTTTATTTTATTTGCTATTTTAAACTGAGTTCAGTAACATACCAGATATGTACTATATTTTCCAAGATATTTTCTGGCCACTCTTTTGGTACATGATACACTTCTTATAGCTCTGTCATCCAATTCAGGCTTTCGTTAAAATGCATTAAACCTTTTCACTGAATTCACTTCTTCTGCCAAGGATGCTTCTGTGAAGTACATTTTTCACACTTTTTCCACTATGGCTCTTTGCAAAGATTAGGTCATTTGTGTCAACTTGTAAACAGTCTTTTGGCTTATGATTCTTTTCTGTTATTATTATAGATTAAAGTGGGTTTAGTAGCACAGTACTGTAATGTTGAAAGATAATTAGAATGTCCCAGTTTCAGGAGCATAGGAATTATTATGTTAAGCCAAAGCGATGCTCAAAGTAGGGTTTTGACAATAACCCATGCCAGATGCTTCAGAGAAAGGTGGAAAAACCCTATACAGCACAACAATATAATAGCTAAATGGGAATTTTCTCGTTATACCTTTCGGTTAGAAGCTTGAATACCCTCAAGCATAATACATGAAATGTTTGAATTCTTATTTTATCTGCAGTTGTTCTTATATATATTTAAAAACAGGAATGAATCTTTACCTTGCCTGTGTATTACAGTATGCCACCTTTCCCTAAGATGCTTTTAGTGCTCTCCCCAGTTAGAAACAACTCTGAAATTCTAAGCAATCAAAAATGAACTTTAATTATTTAAGACATTCTTCCTTCTATGTGATTGGTAACTATTACCTGCTTTTGGCGTGTACACAGAGTGGATATAGGACATACTACTAATGAGTATTTTGGAAAAGTGTCCTACAACATAGGTTTAGTGAGGTTAGAGATGAAACTCCAATGCTATATTCTCAAATCCCAATGTGTGTCATGAGTCTGTTTTGAAAAAGCACCTTGTTTATGTACAAGAAAATGCTGTTCATCATTAGGACATAACCAATACCACATAACTTTTTGCACATGCCAATAAAAAATGTTACCTGAATTAACTAATTCAAAATCTCACTGCTTTATCTGCTTTATTAGGTCATGTACTCTGCCTGGGCACATAACTAAACCTCCAATACTCTGGTACAAATGTCTTCAGTTATGAGATTTTTTTTGTCCCGGTATATTTGGTCCATTGTCCTGATAGATTGTTTTCAGTTCTTTCTAATTTTTTGTAAGTGGAACTTCAAGAGAAAACCAGAAAGGGAATGTTTGGAAAATATTTTAGCAAGTTGGTTTCTATGCTCATGGCTAGAATATTCAGTGAAGAGCTAGACACACTGACAAAGACTCATGTCAAGCATATACATTCCGTATAGTAACACAAAAGGCAAAAGAAGTGCAATAACTCACAAAAACAATGTAATAAGTGACATAGGTAATAAGTACAATATAGGAGAAAAGGTTGCTAGACATTTAGAGGTAGTATTTGAAATTATTTATTCTTAAATCATTTAATTCCAACTGTACTGGAGAGCAGGAAATGATATAATCACAGAAGCAATGTGAAGAAATATGGCCAAGAAGTAGTGATGTATAGTAAAAATCTGAGACTAGTGAGAAAATTGAGGCTATGTGGAAAAAATCCAACAAGTGTAATATGTATTGCTTGTCTGCCCACATATTTGCCTGAAGTAGATGCACAAGAGTAGAGTCTACTCAACAGTGTGGCAGTAGGGTGATGCAAGTTGTAGGGTTTATTGAGTACACCATACCGTTCTCAATGGGAGAGAGCAGTCATCCTTTGCTGAGCCTCCTGAAACTGTTCACCTATGTCAGGGACTCCTGGAGAGCAAGCAAGACTTAGAAAAAATAAACTTCCCTCCTCAGTTGCCTCCCTGTAACTTAAAAATCAGAAAATGGCTGTGTCCACACACTAGGGAAAGGTATAAAGTTGAAGAAGATCCCAGGGGAAAATGCAGCTGGTATGCGAAGAATTCCTCTAAGATTGCCTCCCTTCCAAACCATAATCTGCTTATTAGCATGGGAGATGGGAAAAAGTGAAGGCTGGTTCATCAACTCCCTCACCTATCTCAGTTTTGGTGTCATGAAGGCTGATGTACGGTCTACTTGCAACCCTGGACCAACAAGCTGGCACCCCTTAGACAAATGCCTCCCTTTTGTGGACCTTGAATTATAGCCACACAAAACATAACTCCTGCTCACTGAGCCACCTCCTTCCACCTTCCTGAGCATACGCTCTCAGTTTTGCTAATTTCTACCTAAAAAGGGGAACTGAAGTGCTTTTGCCAATCATAGTGAAGATATGACTAGAGTCACTCCAGCTCCACCTTGAAGGTAAAATGTAATATGAAAATGGCCCAAAGAAAGAGTGATGCTAGGGAAGGTACCATCATGGATAACTCAGGGAAAATACCACCGCAAACCTCTGGTCTCTGGGACCAGCTGACAAGCTGAGCCTCTCCCCCCCTCGCATAGGGTCGTCTTTGGGGCAGATTTATGCTGCCCCAAGAACTTTCTCAGAGACTTGGAGATCTCTATAGAATTGCTTTTTTAACGTAGCACTTTTCAGTAATTTGTAACCTTAATTCTTGTATTTACCTCTGCAGACAGTAGATTATCACTGGCAATCCACACGTATCTCTATTATTCCTGTTGCTTTATTAAAGTGCCTTATTTGTTTACTGGCTCGCTGCACCATTTCTCACTGGGCACCACCTGACAGGCCATGAGAGTCCAGAGGTGGTGACTGGGTGGTGGGTGTAGGGCACTATCGAGTGTATCTGGCATTGGTGCACCCAGACTTGTAGTGCCATATCAAACTCTGTCTGTCTGTAACCAGCTACTCCAACACCCCGTGCCCAACGGGACACCACTAAATTCTGCAGGTTTAGCCGTGAGAGTCCATAAATCATGGGTACAGGAGTGCAGCACACTATCAAGTGAATCCACTGCTGTCGGACCCATAGTGCTCCACTGGGCATCACTCAGGATCCAAGCCCAGCCACCTCCAGCTCCTCCAGTTATCTGAGGGTGAGTCAGAAAGCAAAGAGGTTTATCTCCTGCTAAATTGCTTTACCAACCCTTTCATGCAACACTCCCAAAACCAACTTGAAACACAACTGAAATATAGACTTCTACCAATTCTAGTAAAATCCATCAGGAGGGAAGCTGGAGACCTGCAAGGAAAGGCAAAATATGTCTATTGGAGGTATTGTGAATCAGATAGTTTTGTGGGTAAGTTGAACTATCACTGAACAAAGAGCAAACATAAATGACTATTCATTATCAGTTTCAGCAGACAGACTGTCTGACCTATGCAGAACAAATATATTTGCTCTTTGTGACTTCTGACATATCGATCTTCTGGAGTCATGGAGTCACTTGACAGCATCTTTCAGGATGTCTCTTTCAGCACACATGCCTTTGGGGCCTAGGAGCTCTTGCAGAAGTTCTGTGCTTCTACTTCCCTTGTAGTTCAAGCTACAGTTAGTCTCATTCTGACTCTGAGGAGAACAGAATATAATATAGAAATATAATAACAAATTCCTTTGATTCTTAGAGGTCTCCTATGCAGGACATCTGCTGACTTCTGAAGGGCTGTGCTGAGAGTCCAGAAAATAGAGACAAAAGCATGAAAGGAGTCTGGTTCCTTCCTACTCTCCAGATGGATTTGGTACAAACACAATTGTGTGCACATAATGATGCAATCTGAAAAAGGTTAAAGATACAGAAATGAATTTTCAAGAGGGAAGGAACTAATAATTTTAGGCACAAGTGTCCCTTCTATCACTTGGGAGGTCAGTGGCTTTAGAAAATGAATCTTCATTGAGTTATACAACTTCTGTTCCCAGCAGACATTTGTGTGAAATACAAACAGCAAACATTAAAAAGGAATTTGTATCAGCCAACAAGGAGTTTAAACAAGAGCATAGGTTAGCAGAGGGAAGAGGTTTGGGGGGAATCAGAAAGTCAGTGTATTGTATGTGGAGTGCACAGCTTCTCTGTAAATAGTTATCACAACAACAAAAAAAACCCACCCCACAGTTCAGTTTTAGAAGCATAGAGTCTTTTCAGGTTATTATTCAATGTGTAGTATGTGAAAGAGATTCTTCAGAGGGAATTACAGCATAATGTTTGAATTCAGTTTTGAAATGCCATTCATATGGAGATATTCTTGCCTCCAAAACTCTATGAATCTGTATAAACTCATCTGAAATGTGACATCTTCGTGTTCCTGTTGAGATTATGGAAGTATGCTAAAAAAAGGAATAGAGATGGAAATACTTTCTTTTTCTTTTTTTTTTTTTTTTCTCTATATGACTTTCACAAGAAAACAAACTGTAAATAATAAAAAAATTCCTCAGCAGTGGTATGATCTAGGTTTGCTGTTAGACTTAGCCTGAAAAGTCATTGACGGGTTTGAAAAGATAGCTGAATGATTTCTAAATACAAAGGATTGTGGTTATACCAGTTCCAGCAAGTTTCTGATTTATAATCCTTTCTTTTTGATTTTGTTTCTTTTCCCAAAGATTTAAGAACATAAGAAAATCTATTGATAGTTTAGTTTTTTAATTGTGAAGTCCCCTGATTAATTAGGTATGCAATATAAATGAGTACAACAAAAAATAAATGTGTGGGAGGCTGATGAGATCATAGTTCTATCACAGTTAGTTTATTTAATACTCAGTGAGTCTGAAGTTTGTGAAGCTGTCAAACATTTTTCTTATCAGGTCAAGGAAAAAAAAACCCAAATTGTTGGGATTCATAGAGAAGAAACTGCATAACCAAAGTCTGTTACTGGAGCTTTATGCTTCTGTTTTACACTATTTGTAATATCCAAGCTGATATTAAATCAGGATGACTGTATGGGCGTTGTATGTTCATCTTCCATAGAAGAAATGGAACATGGCCACTGGATGTGAGAAGAACTCTTGCTGTAGCTGATGGCATCTCTTCAGATAGGAAGGAAGCACACTGACTATCACAGATGCTCAGCACTTCCTCATCTGACCTAATTTCTGCTATACACTAAACACTGGTGCCCCAGGATAGAGGAGAGTCCATCAGCCCAGGCAAGACAGAAAGACTCCAAGAAAGGAAACATCCTTGTCACATTTCAGTGCTAAGGTGAAGTTCTAGTCTGTCGTTTAGTTGTGTGGTACCTAATGTGAACCTCAAGAGTAATCTCAACAAAATCAATACACTAATTGCAGAGAAAACTGTTACCCAACGGGAATAATGATTGGCAGAATTTTGCCCTTAGAATTCAATTAAAGTTATTTACCAGATTGCTGTTTTCAGCATCTTTCTTATGAACTAATTTCAAGAAACAATAGCAATTACATATCTGTCAAAAAGTGTGATTTTTCAGAACAGTAAATAGCAACAGTTCACGTGCACTCCTTTACACATCTGTAGGAATTAATTCAGGGATTTAAACTGGGGAGGATGGGATCCAACAAACTGCCTCTGCCATGAGTGTTAGAGATGGGTAATGCCCAACCATATGCTCCCTAAGGCTTAGCAAAATTTTGATAATTTATGATCTACCTCATAAAATCTGCTTTTACTTGTCTCAGATGAATAATGCCTACCTTTGCACCAAAAGCCTCTCCTAGCTAATTAAACTGATTTCTTCAGAAGAATTTCCTGGCCATTTGGTCACATCCATTCAATATGACACACAAGTGGAAAACTCATTTAACTAACTCATGATCATGGAATCTAGGTGAAATCATTTAAAATGAATATGTGTTTAAAGAAGTGATTAAATACTGAAATTGTTCAATGAAAATTCCATATACCAAATGGTGAGATATAATAGCTATATGATCTGTTAAAAGGAAAAACCTTTTAAACTAATCGATCTGCCGCACAACAATTTATGTCAGTGCCTTTTAAGATGATCCCTTCTTAAATGGGTAGCTGACAAAGAAATATATCTGATACAACTGATAAATGAAGAGATTTGCAATGGGCTAAGGCAATACATTTAAGAGTCTTTCGTGTATTTTGAGGTTAAAAATCCTGGCATCTCTTAAAAAGCAGATTCTTAAGTGCCGTACTTTTTTGTGCCATAAGATTATGACTGTATTGGATAGCATCATTACAGCAAAACATGGTTTCTCTCCTTCTTCTTCTCAAGACTTTATTTTCAAATGCACTAGGCAAAAGCATTGAGCTTTGGTTTTACTTTGGGGAAAAAAAAAAGAAAAAAACACATTTTAAAAAAGGACAGACTGTCTACAGCAGTTTTACAAAGCCTGGATGCAGTACCTCATTCCCACTCATTCATCCGGCCCATCATGGTCTTGTCCAAATTATCTAGTCTCTGGCTGGCCTCCAGGACAGGCTGATGAAGGTTTTGTTTGCATGATTTGCTTTGGCATTCCATCATCTGCACATGTGAAGAAGTATTAAAAAATATTGAAGCTTACCCATTTTTGTCCTTAAGAGAAAAAAAAGAGGTGGTATCATCACCATTTCAACAGGACCATTTTAGTCAATAATATATTGTAAAATTTTGTCCCTAAAAGGTATCACAGTGATGTGTATATACTGTATATATATATATAGATATAGATATAGATATAGATATAGTAATGCGTCTCCTGTCATACCCCTCCTATGCTAGTTATTATGAAGAAGAGTGTAAGATGGGAAAACAACTGCAATTTTTCATCGTAATGTTTTCAGACAGTGACTGGTAAGAGGTAGGGAGTCTTGTATCACTTGTTCCTGCATATTCAAGTACATATGCTGCATTATATGTAGTACTGAGTGAGGAAATGTCCGTCTTGAAGAAGAGGAAGAAAAAGTATTGTCAGAATTTGCTTCCTTGTCTACTTCCAGAAATAAGCACTAAAGTACGACCCCTTGTTGGGGGCAGACAGTGGAAGGCTGGTCTCATGGAGGAGACTGGCAGGTATATTTACCTAGAGGTAGATCCTATCCAAGATCTGGAGTTTTCTCCTGTAAAATATGAGCCAAGGTATGGCTATAACTCAAAATATATCTCTGTATTTAATGAGAAACCACATGCTGCTCACCAGTATGTCTCCATCCAAGTCCGGGTGCATCATCTTTTTAAAATCAAAGAACAGTTGAGATTTAATGTTCACCAGTAAATTTCCACTCTACTCCCTTTAGGAGAATGCTTCCGATTCGCAGACATCTTTATATGCCTATAACTCTTTATTTTTAGTGTCACTATATTGCCGATGAGGTCTCATCATAGGGGTGGGCAGCTATCTAAATAAGGTGAACATGCAGGACTAAAAGATGATTTTTTAATCTCAGAGTAAGACAGGCAAGAATGTAGAAATAAATAAAAAAGGATGGATGAATATGAGAAAGCAATGAGGTAATATTGATTAACATGGTATGTACTACATCTCAGTGTGCCCATAGCCAATGAAAAACAAAGTCATTTCAAGAAAAGAGAGGTTTGAGGGACGTTCTGGAGGAGGACTAGTCATTTTTTCTTGTGTTTATGGGGAGCTCCTGCAAAGAGGGAGTGCTAGTACAGGGGAAAGCATGAAAGTGCCAACTTGAATAATGAATGTTTTAAAAATGGAGTTTAGCAGTATGATCTGGTTGGAGGTGGAGATACAACATGACTTTGGAGGAGGAAACAAGAAGTTTGTGTTTGACACGGCAGAGGAAGCAGGAGGAATAATATGAACAAGACAGAGGATTACGAACAGCATCCTGCTTGAGGCAGGCATGTATTGATAACACCAAGGAGAAGAGTACTGCAGAAGCTGAAATTCATAGAGTAGAGAGATTGGGTTAATTTATAACTGTTTTGATATTTATAATGTTTATGCATCCTAGATGTGCTGAGCAAAAAATATTTGCAAAGTTTTATCTGAAGAAGAGCTGGAAACTGATGAAGTGACAGCATGACGGTGTCATCTACAGTACTCACAGAGAAGAAAGATTTTTATTCAAATGAAATGTGTATCCAGGTCAGACCATACGGAGCCAGAAAGTCTTATGTGTTAATAGAAAATTAATGACGGGACATAATGTGTGGCTAATGTGGTTAATGCCAAAGGAAATTGTCAGTAACCATGTGAAGAGCGTGGTTTTTCCTAGGTACACCCTAATGAATGGATGATGCATTTGCCAGCTGCTGAGAGGGTTAGCATGTAAAGTAAAATTTATAGGTCCAATTTTTGCTGTTTATCATCTGTTTTGTTGCAAGATCACTCCAGAGGTTGCTGCTTGGCCTGGTTTAGAGGAGGAGGCACTGTCTCTGTGCAAGCAGCCAGAGGGGCTGAACCCAAGGGGCAGGTGCTCATCGCTCTCCCCTGCCTAGCTGGTCACCAGAAGTCTGGATGTGACTTTGGCCCAGTGCCTCATCCTCTGTGGTGTCATGTCTTGGCCAAAAATAGCAATGCAGGTTGATTTTATTTAAATCCATGAATAGGACAGATGATGCAGCATTTTGAAGTGCTAGAAGCACCTTGCAAAGGTTCCAATGACTTATAGGCTGGAGGTCAAGTCCATAGATATTCCAGACAATATGGACCATGCAAGAAATTCAGATGATCTGAAGGACAAAGTTGTGAGTGCAAAAAGAACAGTCCTCAGAAATAAATCATTAAAGATGACTTACTTGGTTACAATATATGTTTCCAACACGCTGGAGAGAGACATTATAGAAACTGAGATACAAGTGGCAAATGAATGTTGTTCTTCAAAGGAAAAATAATGTGTGAAAAGATTTCTCTTTTCCTTATATATCCCATTTTCTAATAAACTAGTGTGCACAGGATGCTTGTGCTAAGGATTTTCTAAGAAAAGAACATGAAATAGGATCCTTTCTTAGCAGAAAACGAAGATTTAATTACCCATTAGTATTTATCACTTTTTTATGGGTGTACAGTATTCCAAGACCTCAGTCAAGACTTAAGGCCCAGCTTTGACAGATAGAGAAGGAAAAAACTTGCTGTCTAGTTTAATCTTTTACACTGTGACAAATTGTGTAATACACAGGATAAAGTAATTTCATTATTACAGTTTTTATCATGGAATTTTCATCCTCATATGCTGATTAGGAAGTGAAGTGAAACAGTAAGTAGCTCCCCACAAATTATGTGACTGTGCTGGGTATGGAAAGAATATCTGCTGGGTCAGATCCTGTGAGTGACATAAGACTAAACTAACAAAGAGGTAGGGACAATTTCTCTGTTCATGTTAACCTTTATAATGCAAGAGACCTACTGTGCAGAGCAGATAAATTACACCTTGGCCTCTTGAATGGGGTACTGAATGGAGGACAGCAAAAGATAAGCATGAATAGCCATTTCTGTGTATCTGAGCGTGCCCATATAAGGAACCACATTTCTTGCAAAGATCATTTCAAAATTATATAGGCAGTTACTGATTTCTTTGCTTTAATGAACTCAGTTCACATTAGCCAACAAACGATAGTGCTTTACAGTGAAATTATGTGAGAGCTGAAATAATATATATTTCTAGTGGTTTAATCTTGGTATTTGTCTTGAATGGAAAGTGAAATACATTGCAAACACAGGAGTATCTGATTTACATGGAACATGCCACGTAGAAAGGTAGGGTGTCATTGTTCTGATTTTTTTTCTCTTACATTTTATTTTTTTAAATACTACATCACATTAGACAGATTAAATATGGAAACTAAGTAGGGTCTGGGTAATATTTTTTACCTTTTATATTTTACTAAAATCCAAATTCTGTTATAGATATATGTTTTCACTAAATATAGTTTTTTCCATCAATAAGAGAATGGCTGATGCCATGTTTAACATATTATTACACAGATAAGCTCATTGTGTAGGATAATAGTTGTATTCATGCCAAAAAAAATTGATGAAAAACCACGTTTGATTCTACGGGAGTGTTTCTATCTTGCCTCCATATGGAGGTGTCACTTTGATGTCATGTTAGGCAAGGGAAGATCTCCTTCCCTGACCTCACAACATACCACTGCTGGAACCAGTCCTCTGCTGCTGTCTTTGGAAGCTGTAATGCAGAAATATGGCTAGAAAATATGGGAAGACAATTGTTCCTGGTATTTGTTTTGCAGATTCTAGTAGGGTCCAGCCTCCCACCTAGCCTGTTGGCATGTACATATGTAGGTATGTATGTTCTGATGTGAGATGGCCACCAGAACCCCGTGGGCAGGAGAGCAGTGTATCCACCCTTAGTTGTCACCCCATTGTGCCATGGATTGGCATCTCTGAGCAGTTTCAACAGGAGCTCCCAGGCTCTGTCTCTTTTCAGAGAAGTCAGACTCAAAAGCCCACGTATGAATATTTAAACAAAAGGCATTAGCAAACCTGCCTGAAAAATGTAATAAGAATGTCTTTTTGAAGAAAATATGCTACCAAAATGACAGATAGCCACATTTTTCACCTCTTCAGTTCTAAGTGCTCTTAGTGTTAATTTGTGAATTATGGATTCTAATGAAAATAGTACTTTATGCAGTAAGGATGGTATTATATTTTCTTAATCTATTTTACAGAAGCCCTTTTGTTGTTCAGGCTGTTGTTATTTAAAAGCTAAGGCTTGTTTTGAATTTCGCTGCCTGTTGCCAGCTTGCTGACAGAAGTAAAGGCTATGAATTTGTTAGACCCTACTTTATAATATATTCTGTTTATCATCATTTCTTTTTCATTATGGTGGTGTTATTTTCAGTGCTGTACTGAAGGTGCTGTCAAAATTTCCATTATAAATATTGTTTCTGAGGAGTTTGTAAGTCTAAGGCTTCTATATTAAAATTCTCTCTGTCTGAAATTTGACATGCAAGTCTCGGTAAAGAAACATTTTCTTTACATGGAGTTTAAATTGGCTTAGTCATCTTTTTAAAAATAAATTTGCATGTAAGTATCAGGAGCCACACATATAGTACAGTCTCATATATTTAAATAACAACAAAATAAACTTCTATTTATACAAAATGTTTTAGAATTTCAGTAGGTATCAGTCTACCACCACTAAAAGAGATGGAAGAATAAGCCCTGATAAAATACACCTGCTTCACAAATAAATACACATTGGCAATTTTATAACTTCTAGGTTGCTACAGTAGATTTATAAGGTAATGAGTAAAGATGCTGTGTTCCATGTTTGACAGAGATGCAATGCAAAAATGAGAAGTTAGTAATGGAGGAATAGATATATCATCGTACCAGCACAAGACATGTTTGTTTTTGAAGGGATTCTCTTGACACAAGCAAGAGCAATCTTTTAGTGACCTCTTATTTCATGAGACATTCAAGATGCTTAGTCAGAGTTTCTTTACATTTTAATTTATAGAACCTAATTTGTCCTGTCATTTCTCTGCTTTCACTGACTTCTCAGGGATGATACACCCATCTGATGCTTATTCCTGTTGTTATACCTTGTTCCAGGCTCTTGCCATGGTTTAATTCACCCACTTACCTCAAGATATGGTTACTGCTTTTCCTCCTCTGAATGGCAGAATGGCAGAAAAAATAAACAGCACTCTAAAAGAAAATGATAGAAGAAATATTTTTAATTAAAAAGGAGCAAAATATGGAAAAAAATAACTGTAGAATGTGCATCAGACCGTACTCAAAGAATAACTGTGTTACAAAAATGAGGAAACAGATGTTTCTCATGACTTGATTTCTGCAGTTTTCTTAAAATAGAATTGACAGTTTTGTGCAGTTTTCTTAAAACAGAATTGAAGCATGGTAAGAGGATTGGAAAGGAGTGACTTTTTCCCAATTTGTTTTATGCCTCTCCTGCCCCCCACTGAGCCCCAAGATGAAACACCTGCCTGCATTGCAAAGCTCTGCCTTCTTTCAGTCCTGTACACTAAACACAGACCAGAGAGGATCCATTCGGAGCTGCACCATGCAATAACCTTATGAGAAATGGCAGTGGAAAAGATTTCTAAACATATATTTACGTTCTTTGTTTCAAAGCAAAAGAGTAGTTGAAATTCAGTGGAATAGTGGTTGATGTAGCTGGCTGTTGCTGTAGTGGAGCATCATGCACTGTGGGTTTCCTCTGATGGGCACATTGCGGAAGCAATGCTCCCCAGAAATCTTCATAAACTTCTTTCTGAAGGTTTCACAGTGTGAGGTTCTTGTTTTCTTTCTTTCTTTTTCTTCCTCTTTTTTTTGTCTTTAATAATGATTACAACTTCTGTAACTGCCTTTGGAGCCTAAGAAGTTTCCATGGCTCGAAGCATATGCAATATCTTGCCTGATTAATATCAGTGTGTGTGTATATATATATGTGTGTGTGTGTGTGTGTGTGTGTGTATGTGTGTAGGTCTAATTTTTTTTTAAATGAGAGATTAGAGACAAAATATCCTCAGTGATTAGAATATACAAGAGATATTATGTTTGCTGACAGAGGTAGGGAAATATAGTGGTAATATATGGGAGTGCTGAAACTACTACTCCTCTCTGTGGTCCATCCCCCTTGTATTCCTCTAGCCCCCAGAGATGCCCAGCAGATAGAGGGGTGCAGGTCTAATAAATCCAGAAGCACCCATTGCGGGGCCAAATCCTGCTCTAGGTGCTTGTGCTTACTGGAGCACACCCAGAAATCTTCATGGTGATGGAAACGCAACAGCAAGACACTGAACTTTTTAACATCCTCAGCTGAAATACCTACAAAGTCTTCCAGGTTCCTCAGTCAAGTAATAATTCACAGGGTATGAAGAAGAATAACTAAGGTAACCCTTCAAGCAGAAAAACCAGCAAAGATTAAAAAAAATGTCCATTTGCTGAGTATTTATTTAGGGGAAGAGAGTTCTATATAATGACCTAATATTGTAAAAGCACATTTTGCTTCATATATGCACACAAATGACTGTGCTGCAGGAAAATTCACAGATGGAGCTTAGTCTTTCC
>NW_010308793.1:21023-38418 GCF_000700745.2 Antrostomus carolinensis
GTTGAATTCATTTCCCCCTATATGTCCTAAAGTCCAGAAAAATAGGTAATCGTATGCACTGTCAGCAAGGTAAGCTGCTGTGGTACTCTTTTTATGGACTAGATAATAATAGAGCATTACAGAGTCTTTCAAATTCATTCTCCTTCAAAAGCCTTTGTATATTAACATATTTTATAAAAAAGCAAATTCTTTCACTTTTGGAAACTACATTGTAGTACTGAGTTTCAGTGAAGAGCCTGGGAAGTGTGAGTAGAATTGCAACATTGCCTTTTTAATAGTAATTCATTTAATCTTTGAAAGATATTGCATACAGGAATATAAGTAAAGAAAAAAAAAAAAAGAGAGAGCAAATGTGCAAATCTAACAGCAAAATCCAGGTGGATAAGTGTAGAGCTATAGTTAGTTCTCTGAAGAATGCAACAGGCTCATGGGACTGACACCATGTCAATAGAGCATTTCTATGGGTCATTTTTTTCATATTCTTTTTCAGATAAATACTGTGGGGTCATCTCTAGGAATGAGATTCTGCCACTATGTGGACCTAAATCTCAAGATGTTTCCATAACTTTACTCCTGTAATGGATAAAAACCTTCCTATTTCCAGTACCATTTATTTATGAACATTTTATTCTTTTTGTTTTACTCTTGTGCCAATATTGTCTTTAAGTTAAGCAGCTCTTCTTCCTTCCCAGTGCTAAGCTCCATGGTGTATTCAGAAAGGGGATCATATCCCCTCTCAGCCTTTCAACAGTGGTGAATTGTTCCATTCAGTTACCCGTGGGCATGCTTTGAACAGGAGTACAATGAACTTTTCCCTTCTTTCCAAACACTAACTTAAAAGTTGGCTTCCTGCCACTTGTCACTCAAAAAAGCAAATGCAAGAGTGGTTGAAATTGCAGAAATTTCTCTATTATTGCTCAGCTTGTTTTACCTATCCCTCTGGTGACCAAAGCCAAACAGTAACTCCTCAGACAGCTGAGAAAAAGCTGCAGTACACAGGAAAAAAATGACCAAATTTAACATTCAGTTACACTGTCATGAAAAATATTTTCACTGTTTCTCCTACTAATCATAGTAGAACTGAACCCAAAAACTAATTCTTTTTTTATTATCCACAGTTCTTGTAGGAGGCCAAGATTTCTCTTTGGATGTTCCTTCACGAATATATATCTTAGTGATGTCTAACATGTTCCAGTGCTGGAGGACCTGGTGGAAGATGGAGTGAGTATCTTTTTAGCTTACTACAAGACAGACATCAATAACTGTGTTTCTTTGTCCAGATTGCTATTTCCTTCATATGACACTTTGTGGAGGTTGCATTACTCATTCCCACAAAGACACAGGTGCAGCAGGTTCAGAGCCAGTGAGTTCAATACGGTGTGATAAAGTCAAGGCAAGGCAACTAATCAATTTTGGATGAAACACACAAACCCCTCCAAGAAAAATAAAACCCAGAGTTAATTTACTCAGTCGTCATCACCATCAATTATATATATGCCTTGTTTAATATTAATTGCTGCTGTGAATATATCAGGCTTCTTTGTCTTTACAAAACAATCTATGCTCCCCAAATATAATAAAGGTGCAAACCAAAACTGTTGATCTGTGTACAAATACTGTACATCTTTAGTGGACCAAAAATCAAGGATCCAGATCTTTGGTTCACCTGAAGGGGCCTACAGGAAGGCTGGAGAGAGACTTTTTTCAAGGGAACATAGTGATACAACAAGGGATAATGGCTATAAAGTGGAAGAGAGGAGGTTTAGATGAGATATGGGGAAGAAATTCTTTCCTGTGAGGGCGGTCAGACACTGGAACAGGTTGCCCAAGGAAGTTGTGGATGCTCCCTTTCTGGAAGTGTTCAAGGCCAGGTTGGATGAGGCTTTGAGCAACCTGGTCTAGTGGAAGGTGTCCCTGCTGATGGCAGGGGGGTTGGAACTGGATGAGCTTTAAGGTCCTTTCCAACCCAAACCATTCTATGATTCTATGATCTTTCAACTAGCAGTCTGAAATTCAAATCCAGAAGAAAAATTTCCCATGTTCTACTGGTCTTGCCTGTTAGAGGCATGCTTTGATAGCACAAGCCAGGATTCAAAGCCTGAGTTCAGATTCAGGCTTTTGGCTTGAGACCATCTCTTAAAAGTAGAAAAGAAGCAACTCCAAAATATACAACCTCTGTTACTACCACATGAGTTAAAGCAGGAGAGAATCCTTCCCTAGTGACCCTGACCCAGATTAAGTGTGAGCCTGCTTAAAACACTGCTTTACCATTTAGGAAAATTTATGGCACTGCAAGTACTGGTCACAGGACTTTCACTATAGGTTTGCCTAACCAGTCTGGAATCTTCATCTTTTTATTGAGGATTTTCAGCCCGACAGTGTTGGTCTGACATCCACCAAGGCGCTCACATTTAGGAGGAGCAACCCCACAGCAAAGAGGCACTGGTGGCAGAAATTAGGAGATGCTGGCAGGAGTGGCGGGCAGTGGGAGGGCAACTGCCTTGCAGGGGGGCTGCATATGGGTCTCAGCACAACACTGGGACCCGCTGGAAGGGAAAGACATGTTATGCCTTCTGTAAGTGGTATGGAAGTGTCCTTACACCACTACCTCTCATATTCCCTCCCTTTTAGACTGTGTATTATGAAATTGGGTCTAATTAATTTTGAAAAATATATAAGTTTAGTGATAAATATATCCTATTTAAAACGCATGTACCTATGCAATTGGGTAAAAAAAAAAAAAAAAGAAAATTTAAACTATCATGTTCAAAGGCAGGATGGGTGTCTCACTTGCTTTTTCAGAGTCCTGACTCCCCTGAACTGCTGCAAATACATTTTAAATACGTGGAAAACAGCATAAAGTTGTTGAAAGCACATTTTGTAGAAAGGTGACCTCAAAAGTAAACCATTGCCACAGGCAAAAACATGTTACCAGGAACTCCTCAGAGACAAAGGTCTAATTCTTCCCTTCCTTAGGCTAGTTTTATGCCAAAGCATCTCTGTGTATCCTACTGGAGATGTCATTTACACCAGTGAAGGATGGCAGAGCCAGTATCCCTCAGTAAGAAGGTGGTTTACAAAACAGGAAACCTGTATCTCTACCTTCTTGCACTGGGTGCCATTTCCCAGGTGAGGAAGGCAGCACTCCTCTCCTGCAGTGTGAGGACCCAGGAAAGGCTGCCATGTGCTTGTGAAGCAGGGAGAAATAATCCCCTCTTCCACTAATTTTTAAAGAAAACAAATTTTCTTCAGCCTGAGTTGCAGCTCACTCTAGCCCTTGATGGTGGAGAATATTTTAACATTAAAATTTGTTAGGAAAGCATTCAGCTTTGAGGTGATGTATGCTGTAAGAAAGAAAGTTCTTTTCAACCTAGATTTAATGTCTTTAAAACTTCTTTCTATTAAATATCTTTTGGCCATATGCACTTCTATTGCACAATAGTAGTGCTCACTAAGAAGTTATTATATTATTTTTATGTTGCAAAGTGTGTGTTGTACAAATCTAACTGCTTTTTCTAAAATTTATTCAGCACAAGCTCCTTGAGGAGACCAAAGCAAATTCGTTCAACATTTAATGCTTGCCAAATTTGATTCCCACCACTCCCCCCCCCCCAAAAAAAAAAAGGACCACCCTTCCTACCAAAGAATTATCACCCAGCTGTCAACAGATGTCACATTTCATGCAGGAACGGAAGAACCCAACTCAAAAGAAAACCCATATCCAAATTCACATCAGTTTGAATCTTAGAGGAAGTAGGAGGAAAAGAAAAAAAACTTGTTTCAAATAATTTCCATAAAGTTGCATGAAGGATGGCTATGTTGAGAGTGCAATACTCTGTATGAGAGTAAAACTCAAGTTATATAAAGTTAGAGACTAGAAACTTGGAGGATAAACCATGACCTTTAGGCCACTAGCTTTAAAGAAAATGAAGGCATCTAAGATGTTGCTGAGGGTCAGCTCCTGTGCAAACACATGGGGAGGGAGCTGAGGTCTGAGCACAATACGCAGAGAGAGAGAAGCTGGCTCAGAGTGCCAAACCCTTAATTGGGATGTACAACACCCCTGTGAAGAAGGTGTTATTATCCCCATTTTTACAGATGGGGAATTATATTATGTGTGAGTTTTTTCATTTACTCACAACATTAATTTCAAGAAGAAGAAAAGCAGAATGAACTGCTGTGGCTTCCCTGCTAGAAAGGAAAACAAATAAATGCCTCTGAGAAAACATCTTGCAGGAAGAACACAGCATTTGCCATTTGGTTTCAGAGGTGACATCCTCAACGGCAGCAATATATCCTGAGAGCCCCAGTGGTGAAGGTAAGGAAGGTAGTCAGCATATTAGGAATTTACAGCTTCTTCTTTCTATTTATGTCCTGTAATATCCTGCCCCAGTCCAGTCTGTGCCCATAATGGTTTGTCTTTTGGGGGCATTTGTCATATGGTGTTGAAGGATTTAGAAAAAAAGAAAAAAAAAATCCAGAGCCTATATGAAGAATAATCTAGAAGGTATACTGGGCTGATGGAAGTTGAAAAGCAGATTAATCCTATTTTCTAAGAAAAATATAGAGCTTGAGTTAGTTGTTAATAAACAACTAAGCTGATAATTAGTTATGAGCTTTTGAGACCACCCCATATAGTATGAATTTAAGAGGCATTACCACAGTGGTGTCCTGACCCCCTTCCAGAGCCCAGAATATAATTCAATGTTAAAATGTGAACTCGGGTAATAAGAGGAGATTTGGGTCAAAAACATTTCGTCTAGACTTTCATCGTGGTTCATCTCATTTCAGAGGATCTCCACCCACAGCAGTCACAAAAGGAGACATCCACATCAGCTACATCCTGTCTTGTGGTTTCTGCAAAAAAGGAAATCTCACGTGCTTTTCATCTAGAACACTTCCTGCTACTTCCAAGCTTGCTAAGGAGAAAATTTTGTCCACAATTCTGCTGAGCTTTGTTATGTTAGATCATCCTAGACAATTCAGCTTTTATTTCTGTGGATCAGAGTTAATTATTGAGACTAAATTGTCATCAGTGCAATAGGTTTGTTATTCCATTTTTCTCTTTCCCAGTTTCTAATGGAAAAATGCTGTGATTCTCAATATTTGTCAGCGGTTTTGTTGTGGTTCTTTTATTCAATACAATCATCTGTGTCAACTTTCTGTTGTTTTAGAACTTTGCAACATTGACACAATTACCACTTCTGTGTCCTCACAGCGAGTGGAGCAAAATATTTCACGATAGCCAGGGAGCTATCATATGATCAATCACACCCTGTCCTTTTCCTTGAAGTCTAATTGCATCCTACCAGCAGGATCCTCCTTCCTCATTGATTATCTCCCTCTCTGTATTTCTTATCGATTCATTTCTCCCATTCTCAGCTTTAATTAACAGGGATATCTCTTCTTTTTCCAGACATTCAGGAACTCCTTGACAAGCAATGAGACAACTACGACTTCTAACCAGTGTTTGCAGCTGAACTTTTCTAGCTTTCTGTTAACCTTGTGCATGTGTGTAGGTATGCGTGTGTGTATATACACATTTTTAAAGCACTTCTAGGGAACATCTTTTATCTTTTCCAACCAACAGTAGGTCAATGAAATTCTTTTGCATTCTGCAGCTGCAATCTTCATACCTCTCATACAGCGGCAATGATTTTGCTCTCATGACTGACTCTTTTTCTTTAGTTTGTTGTAAAAATACGCTAACAGCTTTGCCCATTTTCTTCTGTTTTGGCTCTTGGTAGTGGAATGGTGGCAACTGATGTACTCAGTCTACGGGTGCATATATGGACACAGGAACTTGTTGGAATGTAAATATACTGCAAGGAGAATGATATTACCAGTTTACATAGTTTATACATGCTACTGTAGAAATAGCATGGGAAAAAAAAAATCAAATTAAAGACACGTATCTGACAAGAGTTTTGATTGTACACAGCTAAACCTGAATGCAAGCACTTGTGTTTGATAAAGACTTACATCTTCCTGAATGCGTACATAAACCTACTGACTTTGAGACAGTATTTCTTTTCATATTGGTGTGTGGATCTGGAAACATCAAGGCTGGATAAGTTGACTTCAAGGTTGGGTGACTTGTCTTGGTTATTTAGGCACCTTGAGGATGGCAAAGAAAAGTTAAAAGGTTCATTTAAAACAAAGCATCCTTCCTTTTGGGTATGTGGGAGAAGGTTATGATGTTTTGTGTCACATAAAGCCATAAGAAGCAGAGTCAGAGACATGTGATGCCTAGAGAGGTTGTTTTTGCTCTATTTCTAGATAAAGCCCAGCTCTTTGTTGTTTTAAAAGCTCTTTCTTTAAATGCACAAGAACTACAGCGGAGCTCAATGAAACTCACAACTGTGCAGACAGCAACCATAAGAGATACTTACGGTCTACTTAAGACCTACTTGAAATTACAGGAGTAGAAATAAACCTTCTTATAGTGCTGGTAACAGCATTGCATATCTTGATTGTCAGCTGGTACAAGATTCCTATGTCTTGTGTCCTTTGCCTCAGGGGTTATAACATCTCCCAGTTAAATATAATTTGTGGTAATTTATGCTCAATTATTAACCTTTCTTGTTCATACTCACATCCTCTGTTTACCTATATCAGCCACATACCACCAGTGCAGCAGTCTAGTACAAAAGCACAATATATTGGAAACTATCTCACCACCCTGAAGAAAATCAGAAAGCAGATTTAGAAAACTCATACTAATTTGTCATAAAAGCAACATTATCACTGTTAGCATGGATAATAATTTTTGGATAATAATTAGTTAAATTTCTTTCTGACTACATTGGCATTGAAATACTGTATCTTCAATAGCAACCTTATCCGTGGGAAGCTGCCAAGCCTTTGAGAGAAAAACCAAACAAGGTAAAT
Source organism: Antrostomus carolinensis (assembly GCF_000700745.2). NCBI lineage: Eukaryota > Metazoa > Chordata > Aves > Caprimulgiformes > Caprimulgidae > Antrostomus > Antrostomus carolinensis. Next base: position 27,915 of record NW_010308793.1, read on the forward strand.
GAGAAGGTTCAGGGAATGACAAATCCGTCTTAAAACAGGACCATAACAATGAGAGAAGGAACAGGAAGGGCAATTTAGCAGACTCAGATAGAAGTGAATAGTCATGAAAAACAGCTCATGGAATTTGCTTTAGGGGATGCACAGGCAGACAGCTGTTCTGAACTGCATTTGTTTCCAAGTCCAAGTACAATATCCCAGCACAACCACATCATGCAGATGACTGAGCAAAAACTGCAAAGCATCATTTAGTCTTTAACTTTGCAATCCCTTACTGGGCTAATTAACCACACCAAAGGCAAACTGTTTGGACAGTTCCTACCCAATAAATATGTCAAGACACTGTGCAGTAGTTCATAAAGTCATAAAATTGTTTTGGTTGGAAAAGACCTTTAAGATCATAGAATCCAACCATTAACCTCACACTGCCAAGTCCACCACTAAACCATGTTCCTCAGCACCTCATCTACAAGTCTTTTAAATACCCTCAGGGATGGTGACTCAACTACCTCCCTGGGCAACCTGTTTCAATGCCTGACTACCCTTTTGGTGAAGAAGTCCACCCTAAACCTCCCCTGGCACAATTTGAGGCTCTTTCCTCTTGTCCTATTGCTTGTTACTTGCGAGAAGAGACCAAGACCCACCTTGCTACAACTTCCTTTCAGGTAGTTGTAGAGAGCGAGATGTCACCTCACCCTCCTTTTCTCCAGGATAAACAACCCCAACTCCCTCAGCCACTTCTCATAAGACTTGCTCCTCATAAAACTGTGCTCCAAACTGTTCTCTAAACTCTTCAGTTAGTTCATCTTGAGTTGCATTGTTCCTGATTTTACTCATGTGATGCAAAATATGACAATTTTTTGTTCCCATTGATTGAACTCCTAACAAGATCAACACCAGACAATGTTTCAAATACGTCCTTGCTACTGAGGTCACGTTATCAAAGCAAAAATAAAATAAAACAAAACTTTCCTGGCCTTATTTTACCAAAGTGTTTTCCAGAGGTACCTTCTCTGACTGCTTATGACATGTCACATCAGCTGCCTGCACTTTTTGTTCTCTTGGACAACACTTTCTCCCTTGATCTTTCAGAAATATGGGCTACTATATAACTTATTGTACAACACTGAGAATTATAAGATCTGTCCAGTTTTGTCCCCTCATTCAGATGTCCTAAAACCACTCCCAGTTGTCGCATGTGTCCGTTCTAAAGGGAAAGAACCTATTTCACAATGTACAAATGGTAGGAAGTAAAATATAGAAGGGAAGAAAAGACTAAGCTGAATCTCCCAGAGCAGCAGTCGGAAGGAAGTCTGAGAAGCAAAAATATCCTTGTTGACTCCAGAAAACAGCCTTAAATTGATAAACATCTTGTCAATATGGATTTTTCCTCTCAGTCTGGAGCAGTCAGGCAGGTACAGCCCTTTCCTGTTGATAAACTTTTCTCTTTATCTCTTTTGTAAGACAATGAACATGTACATTATCTACGGTTTGACAACTTTACAGGTGTAAGATTCTCAATATTGCTGCAAGCTGCCAATCTTTTTATGATTTGGCACTGTGGACTCACAAATGTGCATGACAGCAGTCCATACAGTTGATCTACCAATACTAAATTAACAGCACAATATCAGGAATCAGAAGTGATAGACTTCAATTAAAGGTCCAGTAACGATAGCAAGTTGGTGACTGGCCACAAGCTTCTCTGTGGTTTGGGCAGGTAGGTAGATTGTCTATAAAAATAATTGAGCAATCTTCTGCTGAGCTCTTCCCTTGCTCAAATCTGCTGTTGCCATTGGCACAGCAGCACATCACCACACTCTGGTATCAGTTCTGCTTTGCCATTGCGAGTCCCGAATTGCAATCCAAATATTTCCTCTTTGCAGTATAGGAAGTTGCTGTAAACCACACGTTCCAGGTGCTCGGCGCAGCCTGCATGAGGCAGTTGGCAAGGGATGCTGATGATCTGAAATTTTCAGTCAGTAAGCATAGCAATACAGCGATACTTCTGACTAAAGACATTTTAATTACAAAACAAAAGTTGAGGTAATAGGCAACCTGCTATGGAAAAAACACAGCCAGCTTACAGGGCTACCGAAGTTCCCACAGTGTTACACAGCTGATATCGATTACATCCTCTATTTCTTGTCATTAGCTTTCCCCTGCTTAAGAAAAAGGAGGAAAAGAAATGCAGCATTTTTACAGTTCTGCCTCTTTGTACCTCCGTGTATGACAGGAAATGGATTCTAAAAAGCTGCCAAGAAAACTGTAAAAATGACATTCAGAAGTACTTCTGTAAAATTCTGATTACACTTTACATCTGGTGAAAAGACATGAAGGCTTCACTGATATCAGAACAATCCATCAGCTTTCACTCTGCATAATTATTCCTTGCGAAAGTGGTGCTCAGGCAAGAGGGCTGGAAAATGCCCTGAAGTTCTCATGACCTCCAGCTGTGGCAAGCGTTACTATCAGTGTTAATATTACGAGCAACTATTTCCATTAAATCCTGGTTAAAATGAGATTAATTGTAAGACCTAACAGACTTCATTAAAGACATTATTTCCCCTAATATCAAGTATTTGTTTTTAAATCAGATTATTTAGATTACACTTTCTCCTACTCTTGCAATCGATTGTTTACTGAAGTCAGGCACCACTAGTGAATTTTTAGTACATAACTTTTGTAATGTTTGTTTCCATCTTTGCATTCACCATTATTTGCTAGGTTGTACTATCTGAGAGGGAAAACGAGAACTTTCCAGAAACTACATATTCAGAACGAGCTCATTGCTCACGTGGTTACCAGCAGATCATGTCCTTTACATCTCAATGGCTACCTTTCATATACCTCCCATACCAGCTTCAGCTCTGCTCCCGACAGAGAGAGAGAAGAGGTGTAAGAAGAGCAGTGTAGTGCTCCATGGTTTTTGTCAGAGGTTTGTTTGTGTGGTGAACCAGCTCCCTCTACTTTTGCTTCCTGTTGGCAAGGTGTACATCAGCTCAAGTCGTACTGCAGGGTTATGAGGTGCATCTCAGCTCAGCACATAGGCAAAGGCAGTGCTCATCTCTCTGGAGTGGGAGCAGAACCTGGTCACATCTGTATGCAGTGTCCTACCTGGACATGCATGGCTATTCGTATATTGAATGCACTTGAAGGCAAAGATGCTTATTCTAAATTTCAGGTCAATAAACTCAATTACAGGAAGGATTTTTGTGTTTTAATAACATTCTTCAGTGTTTTCAGACCAGCATGGTCTTCATTTCTTGCTCTAGAAGTCTTGATTTTATCTCAGTGTGATCAAGAGACATTTAATGCATCATCCCACTGAGGAGCCTGTGCTACTACCTGCTCCTTTCCCCTGCTCTAATTGTGGAGTTTCTGTTAGGAAGAAAAAACTCCCTGCAGTCATAATTTTGGAGCCTGCTTACACATAACAGAGAGAGATAGTGAGAAAGAAGTCTCCTTTCAGAGTAGTATACACACACACACATACGTGTTTATATACACCTGAGTGTAATTACAACACTTAGCACCCCTCACCAACCATCAGCTGCCACTGCTCCATGGATTAAAGAGAGCTCATGAAAGCGTCCTTTAACAAACTACAGTATCATGAGGATACATATATACACTGGCAAAGACCTACCAGCCCATGGAGATCCTTCCCTGTTTACTGGTGGAAGAATTGCATTTTCTAGGTTTTCTGTGTGTGAAGTTTCTGTAAGTTTCTAGGTTTTTATTTAATTTAGTTTAAAAAATAATCTTAAATTCAAATGTTTCTTTTTGGAAAATATACTACACTGTAATATAGCTTTAGGAAAAAAAATCCAAACCCAAACAACTAACCAACCCCTCAGCAAGTTAATCCTACATATTTCCTTATTTAAATAGGTAACCTTACAGGTATACTTAAAGTCTTATTAATAGTGTTTATTTAATCTGATTAAACTGCATTCTATATGTAAGCTACTGCTCATGAGTCAGTACGTCCCAGGCTCTGGCACTTTTTGCAACGTTCTCTGAACTTGATCAGTTTGTCCGTACTCTGTTGGTAACACAATGTTGTACATAGAGTATCTATCTAAAAGCTATTTTGGAGCTCAGAGCACTGCATGGGAAAGCACACATTCCACAAGCAATAGATCTTTTTTCGTTTTAGCATTTTCACTTTGTTTATTGTTATTTGTTTATTTTGATCTTTTAATGTGCTGCTATTAAGTATTCAAAAAATAAATGAGATATCTTCCTTTTAAGCCAGGAGTTTTTTCTTTTCCAAGATGTCTCATGCCTGGTAGAGATTTCAAGCATCAGCTGTAGTATCCTTTCAGATTGTTTTAATATTCTTCTCTTTTGCTGTGGGAAGGGAGACCACTATCTGTAAATACCATACCTGCACACTATACAATGTATAGAATAGGGAAGGGATCCATGTGGTTTAGATCAAACTACAGTATTCTCTGATGATTCTAAATCTGCACACTTGCTGAAACTGTTGCTATGTTACATGAAGACATTTTGTGGCATCAGAAATTATTGAAGAGATTGAAGAGCTATGCCAGATGAAACACAATGTGATACAATTCTACTATGTCCTTTTCTTTTTTTTGCAGAATTCAGAAAGGTTACTACAGAAGTTTCCTTCAAGAGAGAAAATAGAGAAAAATCCTGTACTTGGAGCTTAATTGTGAGAAATGTAAGTGCCAACGTATTGTCTGAGGGTTATTTTGAGTCGTTTGAGTTTTTTTATTTTTTTGAAAAAAACCTGAAATACTCTTCTTTTAAAAGCTTCTGTTTATCAGCCATACTAACACAATTTACTACATACTTAAGAAACCAATAAAGCTCACAGAATGATGCTACTTACAAAGATTTTCAGTTTCCCGTTCTATATGCTTTGTATGTAAAAGACTAAGAGGCAGGTTCCTGCTTTGTTTCTCGAGTCAGGGCATCTCAGGAAGCAGGCAATACTATTAAATTCATGCTATTTTCTATTGGTGAATACAAATCTTGAAAACTTGAAAGGTGTATTTCCATAACAGAAATAGCTATACTGACTCAAAACAAACACAAAAATAACTGTGACATCGCATTCCTTCTGTGTCTGCCGATGGAGCTGAGCCTCTGAAGTCCATTTGAACATGATGCAGTCTTTAGGGTGAACAGAAGAACAAACACTTTTTCCTTCTCAGTTGCAGAGATTGGATGGAAAGTTCCTGCTCGATAAGGTTCCTCAGAAGTGACAGCAATAGCTAAATGATAACTTCTTTATTTGTTGGTATTTGGGTTTGTTTTATGTGAAAACTAGCAAAGTATAAAGTTGTTCTTGTATAAAGGAAAAGCAGTAAAGCTTTTTAATTTAGCAATAGTGAGCCTATTGTTTAAAAAGCCATGTAATGAGAATAATAATGCAGGGATTGATTTCCCTATAGATTTTATCAGGGTGGGCTCCAGTGAGACTGTCAAAAATCCATTGTATAATAGTTTTCAGGTTTTCAATGAGGCTGAAGTTTTGTTAGCATAACAGATTATTTATCAAATAATTCTGGTAATGATTGAGATTAGGCTGTTATTTGTAAACCATGCTAAGTAAGGAGCAGCACATAATACATGATCTGCAAACAGACTAAAAATCAAAATGGAAAAACAGAAAAATTGCAATTCCTGCTTCATTGTGTTTGGGGGTACCAGTTCATGTCTTCTCCTAGGGCACCATGATGCCTGCCCTGGACTTGGTTGATAGATTTGAGCCATTGCCTTGAGCCTTCTGCCCTCATCTTCCGATATCACTCACCCGTTCTTTTCCCTGCCTCACTCTTACTGCCTAAGCACGATCTCCTAAACATAAGAGGTTAAATAAGAGCTGTGACAGTGAGTAGCAGAAAAACACTCAGCGATTAAAAGGGAAAGGATGTAGATCACAGGACCTGATTTAAAGTTGTTATCACAGTATTAATAATTTGGTGCCATGGCACTCACCAATGCTCCAGGCATCAAATTCACTAAGCTTCTCCCCGTTCATCCCTGAGATGGCTGCTGCATTTCCCTGTAGCAAAGTGGCTGCAGGTAAATACAACAGGGAGTTAAAATGCTAAACACAAGAAAACTCCACTTTTGCCAAACTCCCAGGAGAAATTTGAAACCATCTTACAGTGCATTTCAATTTCCCTATGAATTTCAAATGATATGAGGAAGGGATGAAATTTGAACAATGCAGATTGTTAAATAATTGGGACAGATCTACATAAAATGTTCTAGTCTCCAGAAGATATCCATAAATTATATATCTTGATTTAGAAGGAACGTGTGAATGTCCCAGCAGTACTGATGAAAGGCTATGAGCCTCATACTGATGTCAGTAAGTTTTGGAGCTGCCTGAGAACCAGAGGATTCACCCATAGCTCCTTGGTCTTAAGAGAATGGCCTGGTAGCCAACAGCACAACACAGTTATAAGCTGAACATCTTTTCTCTTTTATTGCCATAATCAGTGATAGACTTTTGCAAATAAAGAGTAAGCATCTTTTTTTAAAATTTTTTTTTTTAGCTGCATAGGAACATATAGAGCTCAACTTGTTTTCCTATGTTAGTAGTAATACAGACTTTTCCCCTCACACAAAACAAATAGCTGCAATTCCCAGGCAACAGAGATAGGGTGAGGAGAAGAGTGATGTCAGTCTGTATAGCTTCTTATATAAGCACTCCGTAGGTGAAGAAAGTATAAAACAAAAGTTGTGTATATATATGTATATAAAAAAAACCCTTTGTGGGCCAGCCATTCTGTTTTTGATATTGTTTAGATTTACAATGCTTCTTCTGAGTTTTGTTTGTTGTGCTGTACTTCTTAATGATCGACTTGCTGCAGTAAATAATTCAGGAAATCATCCTGTACTCTATTGTTCTTCAGGCATATGGATTTTTTTTTTTTCTCTTCAAAGCTCGAGTTTCTACTGTGTCTTGAAAATTTCAAAGCTCTCTGAGGAACTGAATGCAGGTTTTGTAATTATAACAATTTCTAGTCTAGCACCTGTACATCTGCTGTACCCTTTAGGGAATAGAACAAAATAAAATGTATCAATTCCCTCTGGATAAAATATGACAAGATTTCCATTTTCTATTTTTCCAGACCACCTAGGCTTATTATTTTTAGAACATTATGGATTGTTATTAAACAATAGTAGATTGTTGTGAAAACACAGACAAGATGCATAGCATAGCCCTTCTAAACAACATCGACTGCACTAGTACAACTCTGTCTTCTGCAGCAGTGCAACTGGATTTTCATAGACCATAGCAGAACTAGATATACAGGACTTCATAATTTCAGTCTTTTACAGAAAGATAGCTTCAGGTCTTCAACAAGAAACTACTATTAACTGCTTTTGGTCACAGGGAAATATCTTTCAAAAGAAACCTTTTAAAGGTGTTCTAGTCTGATAAGTGTAACAAATGCTGCAAATTTCTACTTTATTTTTTTTCCCTGAAATAAAACTTACACTGTGTATGCACATATGCATAGGCAATATAAACCATTATGTGCAATTGAACTTTGTGAAATGTTTTTTATAATACCATTCTGTATCACCGTGCTGCATACATATGATTTCATGTAAAAGGGAATGCTGAAATAGTGCACTGAGCTATCAAATAAATATTATACTGGAAAATTAAAATATTATTTTTCTAGGCGACAATTTCCTATTGCAATTTTTTGAAAGTGTGACACAAGGAAAATGATGTACTTGATTTTCACCTGTGTAGTTCCTAATAAGTACAAAAATTAAGGTGGACACCTAGGGAGGTGCTAAATTTGTAGGGAAAAAAAAAAGCCTTGGTGAAATTAATGGAAAAAATCCCATTTCACCTTGGTGCTTTCTCAAATCACCTTTGAAAATTGGTTACCTTTCTGCCTCTGTTATCATTTTAATTATACTACTACTGTTTTTTAATTATATGCACACCTTGGGTTGTGTCTCTTGTGCTGGTTTTACATTCTCCCCCATTCAGGCTTTGAAAGCTGGAGAGGAACACCTGATTAAAAAGGATATCTGAGGATTGTTTTCACTGATCCCACTAGGTTTCTTGAATATTTCAGTGTGAGGTTGCACTGGGAACATCAAGTCTTGCTCTAATCTTTTCTACACTGGTGCTTTCCTCTTGCTTGAGCAAGATCAGCATGAACACAGGCACCATACCAGCTCTACTCCCCCATCATATCTGTGTCAACCACAGTGCTCTCCAACCCAAGCCAGCCCAAGGTGAGAGAAGACCAGATCAAACTTGATACATACATGACATTTTGTGGGGAAAAAATGATATGTGTTTTTTTATTACATATTATTACTGCAGAGTAAATCTGAGTAGATCATTTTGGTGGTGAAGTATACGTGCACAGAGTGAAAACTACAAAATAGACTGTACCCAACCCAACCTGCAGACAGGAGCATGGCTTCTGTGAGCACACAGTTATGGGGACCAGCAGATTAAGCCTGTCTATAATCCACCACTGTGATAACAAGGGATTGTGTGTGATTTACAGTGAGATATTTTGAAAGAATTTATGATCTATGGAAACATGAGTATATGAGGTTATAGACAGATTTAAGATAGAACTCTGAATGTAAATTTGGGGCTGAATATATGTAAAATATTGTTAATTCTGTTCCAGATAGACCCACGATATCGTACATGTTTCTTAAAGAAAAGATGGTTGTGTGATGCTTAATCCAAAAAAATAGTGAACAGACAAAAGTTAGAAGGAAAACTTTCAATCTAAGTCTTATAATTGTTACCAAGAGGGCTGTTAATAATTTTCACTGGAACACCAGACTATTCACGGCTGCTAACCCCCTCCTAGACAGCTACTCTGTCTGTCTTTGACCAAAGAGGTGATGTTTTTCAGCCCTCAATCAGGCTCAGACCTCACCTGCCCATATAGAGTGACAGGAGAAAGAAGAGTAGTTGCAGTTATGTCCAGCCATACTATCATTCTTTCAAGGTCCTGCTCCTCCCTTGCTGACAAGTCCCCTGGTCCTGCCCTCAGACACTTCAGCTATCATATTTTTTTCTTGAAAACCTGGGAATTGGCCTGCTACTTCTGTGTGAGATGCAGCTTGGACGGTGGATTGAATGACAGAGCCATAAAGAAACAAGGAGATAAGAATAACTAAAAGCTAAGAGGTGTCAAGGACAGCTTTTTAAAGCTCTCCTCAGTTGTAGGTGGTATGACTGTAAAGGGCTGTTCCTAATTCAATCCAGTTTAGTTTAAATGACTGCTGTAGAATGGTTTAAACTGCTCTGCTCACCTTTGCACTGAGCAGGACTAATATCACTTACACAGTCAATCATTGCATTACAGCTAGAAATGTTAGTGTCAGGGCACAGCCCAAACCGAGACAACTCACAGAGCTGCCGTTAGTCCTTCCATGCAAGACCATAGGGAGCAGATGAATTACCCATCTCCTGATAATTCAGTCCAAAGTCCTCATTTTCATACAAGCCATAGCTTAAAATTGTTTGCTTCCTAATCCACTGTGAAGCCCTGGGATCTTGATTGCCTGCCCTGCATGTGTCCTGCTTTGCTCCTGTGATCTCTTCTGGAGCTCAGGTTATTTCTTGAACTGTGTGGACACGCACACAGTGAGCTCAAGTACTGACTTGAACACAGTAAAACCGGGTAGCTGCACTTGTACGGACATGCCTTGACTAAATTTGCCATATGAATGCAGACTCTTTTCTTTAATCATTCCCTGAAGTGAACAAAAATCACAGACACTAAGTCCTCCTGTGACACATGAACTCCTTTGGAAGATCAGTGAAAGCCATTTGTAACAAAATTTTGCCAAGCAGCACCTCTAAGAGAGAATCAATCACTACTCTTTGGTGTTCCCAAATGAGCAGAACTTTACGGGTAGGGTTGCTGCAAAATCTAGTACTGAGACAATGCTGTAAAAAAATGGTTAGTGGTTTTATATGCATTTAAAATATGTCATATAGCTATACAAACTATTTTTAATGCTTTCTCCAAGAAGTCCCACCAATTTTTAAAACTTTTTTTTTTCTTTTCAAGGTAACATAAAATATTGCACATCAAGACCCAAGTGCCCATTTCCTTGCAAAAATAATAATCCCATACACCAGACCCAGTTTTACACTGGCTTACAGTGTAAATGTGGTTTTGGCAATATGGAAGTCTTATGCAAATACTTATTTTCCCTCCTCCAAAGAGGATCCAAGTCTACCCTGGTTTGTTTTCCACTTCACTCCAAAGCCCTACTCTCTGGACAGTTCATGTTGCGTGCATCCTAATTTCTTCTGATGATCCCTGCTTAGCCACTGGAGAAATATACCACCCATGGGAATGCAAACCAAGTGTTCTATAGTTTAGACCTGGCCAGTCTGCTCCTTGGAGCAATAGCCCTGCACACTATGGGAATGACGTTACCCACCTCCATTGGCCTGAAGGTCAAGGCTGTCTCCTTGTGTGGTGGTTTGGGTGGATTCACCCTT
>NW_010308794.1:0-4336 GCF_000700745.2 Antrostomus carolinensis
CTGTGGTGCCCAAAACTGCCCCCAGTACTGGGGGTGAGACCACACCAGTGCAGAGCAGAGCAGTTCAACTTGCCATTGACCAGAACGCCTGGATCCCTCTCTGCAGGGAGCTGAGGGTACAGACCTGCAGGCAGCCAGCCCACTCCCTGTTGTCACACCCTGCCAGCCACCACCCCATCTGAGGCCACTGGGGACAGGCCTTCAGCACAGCAATTCCTGGTGTGGAGATGGCAGGAACCACACCATGCTCCCAGACCTGCATCAGAGAGACAGCCAGCCCCCCAGCCTGGACACCCCATTTCCACATCACATCCATCTGCCCCACCAGGTCCCAAGCTCTCCTGATCTCTATCTGTCTCCTGTCCCCTCCATGCTCCATGGCTCAACTCTTCAACAAGCCCCATTTTGTGTGCTGCCTTCATTACCGCTGGATAATCTGACTCCACAGACCTGGTGGTGGAGTTCAGCTTGCCCAGCTGCTCAGGGAGTGGTTCCAAACTCATTACCACTGGCTTACCTGCAGCCTCATGTTTGTCTTAAAGGTAACATAAACTCCCCCCAAAATCAGTCACCTGTGACTACAGGGCTTTATGAACAAAGCAGGGAATTGGATTGCTGGCAGTAGTGAAAGTAAAGGCCAAAAAGGAAGTTAATTAACAAAAACTATAACCTCTACTTGCCTTTTCTGTCATCTTTTGTTCTTTCCTTCTGTTGTGCCAAATCCCAGAGCTTTTACCCAAGTAATAGCCCCACTACATAGTCTGCATTAAGAGCTGATAAAAGCTCTGAGCACTTCATGACAGCAGAGCAACATTATCCTCCAGTATTTATCTATTATTCATCAGCAAGTACTCTTGGAGTTGACAAGAGAAGCAATATGAAGTCAACCTGTTGAGCAACTTGATTCAGTCTCATCTCATGTGCATGAATTTTCTGAGGAGCTGTGTAACTGTGTGGCTGTGCCCCCCAGCAGCATGACCCAGTCATCCCCTAAACATAAAGGATGCCTGAATTTGAATTTTTTCCAATAACCTTTCAATTCCAACTAACCTGGGCTTCAGCTCCAGCAACATCATCCAGAACCACCTCTGGATTTCAGTCTCTGGGTCACAACCACAGCTGCTAAATCTGGTAAAATACATTGCAAATGAAGCTAAATCCCTCATCCTGAAGAATTACCTCCAGCTTTGTACCTTCTCTTCCCTCTTGCCCAGTTCCATCTCACCCTTGGGAAGTTGGCATAAACTCTGCCATGAGTTTACACTTCTGAAACAAATTCAGGACCCCAGACTTGATGTAGCCTGATCCAGCAGAGCAGACCCTGGGTTCCCATAGCCATGCTGCACACACACGCAGAATCTCTCTTCCCGTGATTGCAGAGCTCCTCTGAGTAATGGAAGCTCTGAAACTCATTACTTGGGCTGGAGCAGGAGTCCCCACGCAATGGGGTCTGACACTGCAAGGCAGCCCTTCCTCTACGGCAGTTGGACTCTGCAGAGCACACAAAAATGAGTTGGTGGAAAGGCTCTGATTGAGGGCAGTGAGTTTAATTTACATCTGCCTGCTGCACGCCTAACTCACAAACCTGGGCTGCTCACCAGTTTGGGTTCTTTGGGACAGAACTGTTTTTCCTTTGATACATATCTTGGCTTTGAAACTACCCAGAGTACTAGCCACTACCCACATGCTTTGCATTTTGAAACAGTGAAGGGACATTTTGCTATTGTAAAAACTGTAGAGCAAGTAGAGACTAAGGCTTCCCCAATTTTTGTGGTCCTCTTAAAAGCCCATCTCAAATACAAAGCAATAAACTTTGTTTTTCCAAACTGCAAGGCTTGTCTTCAGCTCTGCTTCAACCAAGGAGGCTACCAAAATATTAGGCCCACCTTCGCTCAAAGGCAGCATTCTGGGCTATTCTGTTACACTAGTTATATAATGGAATGGAGACAGAGAGGCAACTAATTATGTGGGATAAAGAAAAGTTCCTTTTAATGTCACCTGTAGCTTTGTGGCATTTCTGTATTGATTACAGCAAAGGGAAAATAGTAGATTACAAGCAAAGTCAGAATGCACCATCAATACATTTAATTAGAAATGAAAAGACAAGTTTACTAGTTAATTAAGAACCATATCAAAAGAAGGCTAAAATTACATGGAAAGAAAAACTTAAAATTTCTCTGGCCCCAGCATGACCTCCACTCCTGCCTGCAGCTTGCTTTTGTGTTCAGCATAGCAAATCTCTGTTCTTTGCCTGGAGAAATAGGAATGTAGCTGATAGTGCCAGTAAGCAAAATAACTTTGTATTCATCTATTATGCCAATGACTTGTAACTCCTTAGCATTGGAGAGGGTTTAAATAATCATATGTTCAATAATTTCATTTCCTTATGCAAGAATCAGTGGGTTATGTAAAAGGATTGTGTTGCTGATACTGCTAGAATGAAATAGCATCTTCTGACAGTTTCAGCGTGGTAGACCTTGGTGAGTGCTGAACATTAGATTTTTAATTATTGGCCACACAAATCATTTATTAGACATTGATTTGTTTTTTAAAAGTGTTCGAGTAGTGTGAAAATAGCTGGTGATTAACCTGTGAGTAGATAGATTTACCTCCCTTAGCAAAGCAGGGGAACCTCTGAAGGCTTGCATTTATCAACCATTTTGCTGTTAGTCCTAAAAACAAATCAAAAGCTCATGTGCCTTTGACTGGAGACACAAATGTTCATCTAGAAAGTCACAGAATCACAGAATGTGAAGGGACCTCAAAAGATCATCTAGTCCAACCCCCTGCCAGTGCAGGATCACCTACAGCAGGTCACACAGGAACATGTCCAGTCATTAAAAGCTGTAATAAATCTCACTGTCCCAAAGAACCAAGAGTAAGGATTCCAGATTCACAAGATTTAGGATTGTGCCTGTGATTTTATTAGATTCTTAAGCTGTATCTGAAGGAACAGACAGCTAATTGAATATTAGGTGTTCATTAGTTGTTCAGAAAAGCAATATTTGTAGAAAACAGCTGAATCCTAGGTTTGATAGAGTTTTGCATAATATACCATAAGATATTTGTAGAAAACAGCTGAATCCTAGGAACAGCAGGAGCTGTTGGTTTGATAGAGTTTTGCATAATATACCATAACATCAAGTTCTAGATTCTACAGCAGTGCTGAGCCCAGCAGCTGCTGATATCCAGCATTTCTGGGGAAAATGCAATTTATCAAATGTGTGAGCTAAGGAAGAGAAGAAAAGACATAGTAAATGTCAAGCAGTATCTTTATTCATCCAAAAATTGAATGGTTTTTCTATTAGGTGGTTACTACTGGTACCTATTTCAGTTACAGTTTTCCCTGTGGTAAAGTTCACTGCTCTCTTAGAAAGTTTTTCATTGATCTGGACAGGAATATCTGGGGGGAAATTTGAGCAGAGTGACAACAGAGCCTTTTGTGAGTTCACTTTCTGAAGTTGGAGGTGGCAGCCTCTAAATTTGTGCATTCAAATCATCCTGGAAGAATTATTATTTCCATTTCCATAACAGCTTTCAGCCAAGGATTTCAAATCACCTACTAGCCACAGATGAATTAAACTTACCCCTGGCAGGTACAGAAATATTATTATCCATCATTTTAGAAAAGGGAGGTTTTGAAGCAGCACACAGTTAGGAAACAGAGCCCACACTTTCTGGCTCCCTGTCCTCTGCTTCATTCCCAAGATCACCCTTCTGGGGAGCAGGTTCAAAATTAGGCATTTTGGGTGAAATCCCAGCATCACTGAAAACAAGGGCCAGGTATCTGCTGGCTCCTGTGTGGTCAGGGTTTCACCCAAAGGCTTGAAAACTTGTCAGGTGATACATTATTATATTTATTGCACTTTTACAATGGAGCTCTTAACGAGACTTTCCTCAGCAAACAAACACGAAGGAACGGAAATGAATCGCTTTGTAATCAGACAAGTCAGTGCAGCAAATGGGACTGGCTGGCTTGAATTTCTCATTCGGATGCTATTCAATGCCACTGTTATTTCTGAGCACGATGGTGCAGCCAAGTCTGGAAATGAAGGGATTTGAAAAACAACAGGAAGAAATTCCATATCCCCTACCTGTCCTGTGAAATGTTACAATAGACCTGGGGATAATTATTACAGGGCTGTACCGATTGCAATCTGGGTCTGCACCAGGTGACAAAGGGTTAAGCCTGAGTTATTTTGAACAATAGATTTCACTTTATTTTCCTGTGTTTCCTACTTTGCAGACTTACATTCTGAGGCTTTACTACTTAATCCCCACTGTAGTAATAAAATTTTTTAATCCTGTGTTTAAAATATGAGATTTCCTTGTCAAA
>NW_010308794.1:4363-22970 GCF_000700745.2 Antrostomus carolinensis
GCAGGAATTAGAATGGCTGTTCAGCAAAAGCAATTGCCCCCAAGTTCAGGCTGGTGTTTGGGAGTTTGTCAGGTGCTTTGTGTGAGTGCTGCAGGTATCTGGATTGCAGAGATCAGAGAAGCTTTCCCTTGGCACAGGGGACACAATAAGTTCACAAGCATTTCATAGGTACCAGTTCAGGTTTCCCATTTTTCTCCTGTTTTTTTTTAATCCATCCATTCTTTGTGGTGTTAACTGTAACAACAGCTCCCTCAGCCAGCACCTGCCAGGTAATTACTGCCTGGCAATTAATGAGTAGAGCCTTTGGGCCAGAACTGAAATGCAGAGCAGGTTTGCCATGTCAGCATCTCGCAGCCATGGCTGGGCAGCCCTTAGCTAAGGCCTTTTGCACAAGACTTTAGTTGGGAAATTTTAGGAAGTGGTGTGAAGTGTGACCTGGAGACAATACCAGGAGAGGCCTGCAAGCCTTAGAGATCCCTCACCTGCAGTGACCACACTAAGCAGACACAGGATGGCCAGACCTCCTCAGTGTGAGCACTGCTCTGACAGGTCAAGGCTAACCTTCAATTCAGAAGTACACACGCTGATAAGGAACAGATGTGGGATCTAATACAGATTAACATTAATTGACAGTACTGCCTTAGTGGGAGGGTGAATTCCAGGCTGGAGGATAGAGATGACTTGGCCACTTTACTATTAAACTTGAAATATATTCCTCACTTGAACAAAATTTATTTTATTCACCCAATATTTATTCAGAGCAGATTTGGAATGTGCCACCCACACCTACCAATCTTTTGTCATAGTAATATGACAGAAATGATTAAATTCCTTTATGTTTTAGTGTGGTAAAATTAATGCCAGTATCCCTGAGCTGTTTGGTGAATTCTTAAACAGCTCCAAGTTCTCATACATGTATCCAGTATGCAGATATTGGCATAATTCTGTTTCCAACAAATGCATCTCCAGGAAAAAGGTTAAGTGCGATTTATCAGCAGTTATTGCCCAATTTTCTTATGTTTGGTTGGTTTTCAGACCAATAAGCTGGCAATGTTTTTGTCACAATGTCACCTTTCCCAATGTTGATCTTATCCCAGTTGAGGAAAAAAAAAATCACTCCTAGGATTTTGTTTTTTCCTACTTTAAACATAAAACCTGCTATTTTGGTAATTGCACTGTTTTATTTGCATGTTTACAGCTCATCTCACCTTACTGATTTTAAAATTTAGTTCTTGGAAAGGAACATACTACAGTGAGCTAAGTGGCATTTGTGGCTAGTTATTCTGGGGTTAGTCTTTGCAGACTAGCTGGTTATTTCTGCATTGCTTTGAGATTATTTCTAAATTAGCTACTATTTCAACAGAACAGCCCTTTATATTCTTCAAAGGCAAGAATGTTTTTCCTTTCTGGCTAGAAGGCTTAAATCTAGATGAGGAAGAAAAAGCTGAGAATGGTGATTATTTTTTCTTAATGGAAAAATATAAGCAACTATCAACTAAATCATCCTTCATGTTAGACATGACAGACTTAAGCGCTTTGAAATGATTTGTTTTTAAATGATATTATGATATTATTTCATGGTTGAAGCAGTAATACTTTTTGCTTCACCAAACCCTGCTTATCAACCCATTCCTTACCTAGCAGAGATACCATTAAATAACAATTGGGGTCACTGATTACAAGCAATGGAGATATGGAATTACATGTTTTTATTTGTATAATGCCCACATCTCTGCCATGCCAGGTCATGTGTACCACACAGGGCTGCCCTGCCTTTTCCTTCTTCCTCAGAACTGCCCTGGAGGCATCTTTCTGGCCAGGCAGTGGGGACACAGCCACTGGCTGTCCCACCCAAATCCCACCTGCATCCAGCCCTGGCTTTATCCATGTTGGTTAAGCCACTGTTTCATCCAAGCACAAAACCTCCAAGGAACACATCAAAAGCCTTTCAAATACAATCAGCCCTCAGCTGAAAATCATCTCCACTCAGTTATCCTGACTTGAAAACCTGTACTACAGAATCAACTGTGGGTTCCAACTCCAACAGCTCAATAAAAAAAGAAGATATTCTCCCTGCCTCATTGGACCAGCACAAGCTCCCTTCCCGGCACGTCCAGATGCATCTTTGTCCAAATACTGTGTCCTAAACTGCAACAAATGTCGCCAACCTTTCCATCAAGAAAGGCTTAATTTATTGTGAGCAAAGAACAACAAATCATAGGCTTTCAGATTTATGGCCCTCAGGATCTGAATTGACCGAACAGCGAAGCAGCCTTTCCAGCACTCTACTCATTTCTTTAATAAAGCTGAAAATGTAAAATATGCATGCATGCAGAGCCACCCCATCTGAATTTTATGTAAAGTGCACAATAAGTTTATGGATGGTAGTAACATATGACTCCTTGTAATTTCATTATGTAAAAAGACACAGTTGGGATCTCTTAGGCCCCTATTTAAACATTTATGAATTAAATATTAGAATGTATGCAAGAGTGGGATTGGAGAACAGCATTTTCCAACAGGCAGAATTGATGGGGAAAGGTTTTCAGTATTTTGTGAGGCTGTAACAATCTCTGTTACCCAATTAGGAGAGAGAATCTGACAGGGAGTGAGGAGGAAAAACAAAACAAAACAAAGGAAAGCAGAAATCTGTCAAGATGGGGAGAAAGCAAAACTTGGTGCAAATTTAGAACCTTGGAACAAACCCCCCCTGGAATTCAGGTAGTTCTGGGTTCAGATCTGGGTGCAGATTCTAAGACCTGCATCCATCACCCTAACGGCAGCAGAAGAGGTTCTTGCTTTCACTGAGCTCCGTTATTAGCATGGCACCAGAGTCTCACAGCGAGCACCAGCACCTTATCTAACCACTAATAAAAGAGGCAGCACAAGAGAGATGAAAACCAATGAAGCATCCACTGATGAAGTGCAGAGACTTACTTGATGGGCCGTGCTTAGACAGCACGCAGCAGTGAACCCCACACAAATACCACCGGGGAGCAGAGGAGGCAGTGCCAGTCACCACCCTTGCTCAGCTGCACCCGTAAACCTCCCCATCCTTTGGTTTTCCCACTGATCCCTCTCCCTGAATCCATACACAAGCAAACGATAGCAATTCATCACCTTGGAAATCACTGCCCAAGCTCTTCCATGGCCCTTCCCAGAGGAAGTTTAAGGACACCATCAGGCACACCCAGCTATATCCACTCCAACTGCATCCCATTTGTGGGATCCCCTGAGACTGGTGGTAGTACCCATCAGCCAAAAGTGGATCCCTGCAGCTCCAGTCTGGGAATTCAGAGCACCCAATGGTCACTACAGGAGCTCTGTGCATGTACTATGGATTAGCCTTTGCTACATATTGTCAGACTAAAATATATATTTTTTTTTCATGCAAATAAATGCATTCATGCCCTAGGTCTGTTCCTTCCCTCCCCAAAAAATTAAAATCTTGTGTTTAATTTCATTAAGCACCTGTCACAAGTTTCTTTGTCAAATAGTTTGCTCACAGTCAGTATAACCAAGGAAGGAAAAGCATCAAGTAAATTTTGGTTTTATGATGGTATGCATCAGGCATTTCGTGCCCTGAGTTAAGTAAACTCTAACCTGTTTGGGCAATACCGTTTGGTCAATAGAAATGCCATTATTTAGACTATCACAATCAATAAATTGGATTTTGCTTTTGCAAGTGAAAGGGCTGTTATTTTTCATACAGTTTGTCAATAGGCTCTAGGTTGTGAGATATATGAAAGATATTCTACACAGGCCAGAGTTATGAGCTCTCAGGCAGATGAATTATTTAAGTTCTTTTCACTTCTATAAAAAATAAATACAGAGATGGCCAAAACGGATGCTATAAATTGTGTTTTTGATGTAGGATTTCCATCTATTCTTGTCTGTTCTAAAAAGCCTGGGTTCTTTGTACTGAAAATCCTTTTACCATTTGCATCCATGCAGGGGAAGACATTATTATACACTGAAATAGCATCCCATGAACTAGATGTACAGGGGAAGACTTACTACACATGAGAACTGAGAAGCAAAAGAAGTGCACAGTTCTGGCTGGGAGCTGGAGGGAAAGATGTAGTCTTCCCAGGTTGAAGCCTTTTCTTGTCCAGTAAGGGTGGCTTGCAAACCAACACGGGCATGCTGCTCTCTACAGACAAGCGAGAAGCACAGAGATCTCTGGCAGCCATCCTCCAGGACATCACAGTGGAGGATCAGGAGCAATGCTGCTTCCCAGGACACTTCTGGCCCCAGACATGTAGCCCAAGGAAGGACTCCAGCTTGTACCACCAGCCTGGCCCAAGCTGTCAGGTCATCCAGGGCCCTGTAGCAGCTGAAGACATTTCATTCCCTCACCCTTGCTCTCTCCAGAGAGACTCCAGCTCCAGTGTGCCACAGCCAAGGAAGAGGCAAAGGGCAGAGTTTACCTTCCTTTTTTTTCCCTAGCAGCTCCCCCTGTCATTCCTGCCTCTCTGCCACAGCCTGGAGATTACCTGTCCCCATCAGCTACTGTAAAAAAAACAACCCAAAGGAAACTAACTCATTGCAAACAGAAATGAGTCATTTGAGAACACAATAAAGCCTGTGTAATCTGGACAGAGAGCTCTTACGTTTCCATTCTTTGATATCTGTCTTCCAGCCTGCCCCTTCCCTTTGCCTTCAGCAATCCACTCTAACCCTCACACACCAGTTCAACAGTTTTCTGCCCTACCACTCCACTCTGACATGATCCATTATTTAACTTGATGTGCTCCATATACCTCATCATGATGTTCAATATATTTTTTCCTTTACAAGTGTGCTCAGGAGAACCAACGCATAGAACAGGATCTCTTTGTTGCCAGGTGCAGCAGGGGTGTTAAAGCAGAAGGGGAGTTCTTGCATCCAATCTCATGTATTAGGATATTGCTTCCTTTTTCCCCACCAGCACATGCTTGAAGCACTCTAAGACAGCCTGCTCTGCCCTCGCTGTTTCCTTACCCAAACCACTCTAGTTAAATACCTTTTCATAAGGAGTTTTAAATTATAAGTCTAAACGAGGCCAATAAATTATACTTCATAAAATCCTGTGCACATCATTTTCTCACAGAAAAGGCTCCAAAGAAATATTTTCCGTGCCACCACCTATGTTCCCATCCCTTTGCAATATAACATTTATTCTAATATTAAAATGGCAGCTGCTCTATAAATTGTGAATCATTAGCACTCTTCATTGATTTTTCCCTTGCAGCCTGCAACCCTGGGCAGCGGCTGCGTGTGAATATCAGTCTATTGGATTGAGATTCATATCCTATTTGAGGGTCAAAGACCGAGACCTCATGAGCTTGAACTTCTATCAGCCTAAAGCTGATCAATACTTGGAGATATATTTGATCCTGGCTGTTAGCACAGATTAAGTGGCCATAAATACAATAAAAAATGTGCGGCTGCTGGGGCAAGTGGCTGGGGAATGGGAGCATAACCACACATGCCAGCACCAGTGGGCTTGCAGGTCCTTCCTGAGCCCAGGGCCCGGTCCTGCACTTTTGGGGAAGGGGCTGGAGGTTCAGCCCAGCATGGAGGAAAGAAGGAGGATTTGTAACTCCTGGGACCTTGGGGACAGAATGCCATACAGGATCCCAACCACCCCTGTGCACAGCTTGGCTTAGGCATAATGGGGGGCACACCATAAGGATTAATTGGAAAATATCAAACAAAATAAGTTCCTCTATTTTTTTGTCTTCCCTCTCACCCTCCTCCTCCATCTCCAAGTAAAACTTTAAATATCTGATTAAAATGACCTATTAAAGAGGAGAGATTAATTCCATTTGAGTATATTAATACTGATTCTGTGCTGGCTGAGGACGAAAAAAATCCATAATCATAAGCCTTATTAAAGAACAATATCCTTTGAGGGCTTTTTGTTTTGCCTTTAGATAATGTGAAGCCTTGAAAAATCGACATAGAAAGAGAAAGAAATAGAGACATTGTGTTATACTGCTACAGAGACCATGGCACTCAGGGAAATTACCTTCCTATTTTTAGGAAGGTTTACAACACGCCTATTTGCAGTATTACCTTTGATCTTAAACTCTAATTTAAGTGATTCTTTTAAATGCTTGGGAGATCCAGAATGGAAATAATTAGAAGTGGCATGAAGCCAACAGGACTCTCTGAAAAAGCAAGGTACTAACTCTCCACATGAAGTGGTCGTGAGAGGAGATGTGGGATGTAACGTGTCTGGATAAACAGCAAAGGGCATAAGATGTCCCTTGCTGTGTCAGGAGGGACCCACTGCACCTTTGGGGCATCTGCAGGTGAAGCCTTCTCCACCAACATCTCTTCAGCTGGCTTTAGGAGAGAAGCCACTCTCTAGCTACAGCCAAACTCAACCTGGTGTTTATATTTACATGGCTCCACGTCCTTGTGGTGTCCTTGTGGGAAGAGACTTCATTATCATAAAGAATATGTTTTTATTCCACTACATAAGTACTACTTATTATAGTCTCATATATTTTCTGACACAACCAAGGGGTCTTTATCGTTGTACATCAAGGTCACTGACAAGTAATATATTCAATCTATTAAGTTATTAGGGAGATAAATAATTTGGATGCAAGCTGAACTCTGAACTTTTACCTTTTCCCCTGACAGACGGGTAGTTTCTTGGCGTTCATACTAATCTTGCCTGTGCTCGAATAGTAATTCCATTAGGGTTATGACTGCAGCTGTACATATGCAATGACCTCAAATACAATTTCTTTATGGAGATGGGCAATAGGAATATTAAAATTTTAAGCCAAAGAGGATGCAACGTAACTTTACATTATTTATTGTAGACAAATCCTTTATAATATTAAAGGATAAAGAATTAATAAAAGAAAGATCACAGAAACAATCCATAAAGTCAAGCGTAGTTCTTGATTTAACGCAAATGCTTTTTAGTGTCTTCTGGTTACAGACTTGCACCTCAAAGAAAATCTAGTCAAGAACCAAGAGTATCCTGACTGACTTAGTGGTCCCTGGGTGTCTTTGAAAGCAGCTTTTCAACCCTCTGGTTCTGCAACTACCCAGAGACATCTACTCCTCAGCATACTTGTGACTATTCTTCATCCAGAAGATATTGCACTTAATTAGCCCCTGAAACAGGGACCCCTGCACCTGCTAAGCAAGGCATCACTCTCTGCAGGACCTCAGAGCAGGCCCATGTGAGCCAGGTCTTCACACTGTCAGGAGGCCTTGGAGTAGGCATGAACCTGGCTTTAACCAGAGACAATCTCTAGTATCTGGGAGTTGTGTTTTTTCCCCACACTAATATTCTACCAAATAGTTTTCAGTCCTGACAAACTTAGCTGCAGAATTTGCCAAACTCTGGAAAAGAAAACATTGGGAACATCATCTCTGAATGCTGTAGCAAGGTGACTGCTCCCACATCAACACAAAACCCACTCTCCAAGACGCAGAGGGAGAAACCAGTCACCCTCCCAGTGTACCCCAACTCAATCATGGCTATTGCAAAGGGCAGGTGAGAATACAAAGTGCCAGATGCCCCCACCTAGAAAAACCACACAGCCAAACCCACCCATGTCAGGCTGAGTCCACCGTGGTCTAACCCAAGCCCATCCCAGCGGAGCTGCTGGGATGGGGTTGGCAAGGGCAGGAAGCCGGTGCCAGGGGAGCGCAGAGCACGGCTTGGATCCCAAGGGAGCTGTGGGTGCAGGAGCTGCAGGACACGTGGCTGCAGCAGGAGAACTCATCCTGCCCTGGCTCAGCCCCTGCTGCTCTCCCACATGCCTTGGTCTGACAGAGCTTCTGGGCCAGGCTGTGGACACCAGCTGCACTCTACAGTTTTAAACTGGGATTTCAATCTCTCAAGGGTCCAAACACTCTCATCGCTCTAACATCTTTCTCTGGGCTGATGTCATATTGCATGAGACTGCAATCCTGGTAACAAGAATGTTAACTATGCCAAAAATCACATCATATATTTAATAGGCTTTGACAACCAATGTGTTAAAGCTGTTTTCATGTCAATTCTCTTTTTAATTTAGACTTCTGATGTCAAGAGAATGTTTTCAGCAAGGTTTACATCGGTAGTCTAAATAATTAACTGAACTTTGGAACAAGCTTTTCTCTAATGAGAACAGAATGAAAGTAGGGAAAAAAAAGCAATAAGACTCCTACCACGACTATTAATTTTTCTATTACAAATACCAGTATATTCAAATATCTCCTATTTTAACTAATAGAATACTTAGTTTAATGAAAAAAGGAATTTGAATAATGAAAGTTACCTCATTAAATTCTAAACCCTCAGCTGCTGTCAGTAACTGCCATCTTTTGCTGGAAATTCCCAAAATCCTACTGCAAAAATAATTAAACAAAAATTATATATTCATGTTTCTAAGAAAGCATGCTCGTTACTCCCTGCATTCCTATAGCAGTTCTCAACACTCACTTTTTGGAGAAGAGAGCAGAAACCTTTACTTGCTTGAAAGCTGCAGAGCAACCCAGCTGGCAAACAGCAGTGTTAAAATTTTACACTCAGATTTTCCTCTGAGTTTACTTGGTGCAAAAGCACCCCTGTACCTGAGCCACAGCCTGCAGGACCACGGGGCAGGTAGAAATGCTGCGTTATCTCCTCCATGTCCCCAAGGTGCTCATGAGAACATGGGTCAGCATAGCAACCAGGCTGGTCAGTTTTACACCTGCCAAAACTCCCTCCTCCATCAAGGAGTTTGGGAATGAGGTAAAGCATCTTCAGCACTCTTCAGAGGGAGCTTTGGATGCAGCTGAGAGGTCAGGCAGACCACCAGTTAAGAAGAAACCCTTCCAGCCATGAGCACGGACAGTAAACCACACGCTTCTCTTTCAGGTTATTTTCACAGAGCTTCAACATTGTCGCAAAAGGAAATTTCCAGGCAGGAGAACAACAGGTGGTTTTGCTTGGACCCCAACACCTCTGTGGGATTCCCACCAAGGGAAAGGCCAGGGAAAAAGAGCAGTTTGGGTTTTTTAATGTGAGGATCACACCCTGGGCATGTCCCAGCTGGCAGATAGCAGATGGTGGCAGCTGGAGGTGGGTCTGTCACCCCACACTAGATCAGAACCTTCCCCAACCGGGACACACAGGCACCAAACAGCAAAAGCCACAAATCTGAGAAACTCCAGAGCCAGCAAGGATCCCAGCTGCAGTCTCACACATGTAATCCTTTGCATCATTACTAGATAGTTGCATGCTGAGAGGATCCATGTACTTGGTGCTGTAATATGTGACAAGAAAATAGCTATGATTATTCTGTACTTTGGTATTGGAGTTTAGTTTTTACATATTAGAAATGGACTGTTCTAATTACCTCCTGGTCTTTTTAGAACTATCATTGTTAACTAACCTCTTTTTATTTTTCTCTCCCAAAAACTAGCTGTGCTGATCCTGCCTCTAATTATCAAGGGTGATGCTTTATTCCTACTGCTGAATACAGAAGTCAAACCCATCTGTGGTGTAATGCTACTGCAGTCAGAGTTCAAGCACTTTTCACATTCTCCATTCTTGCCTCTTTTTGTTTTTTCCTCCTCCCTCATTTATCATCCCCTGCCCACACCCTTTCACCACTCCTTGGGGTCTTCTTCTGACTAGGAAATTGCACAGGGGCTCAGAGCAAGTTGCTCCCCAGGCACCTGCAGCCCTCCCAGTGCCCAGCTCATACAGACCTGCACAAAGATGTCCCTCAGCCCCACAGGAGCAGGAGCTTTGCCCATAGACAATGTTTGTGAATGTTTTCAGGCTACTGTGGGCCAATAAATCAGCTTGATTCAAATTTGAGTTTTTTCTCAGGTTTTTTTAGCAGTGCCTGTTGGGCATTTGGTCAGGCTCTGCTGCTCTGTTACAAACACTGGTTTTTGTATTGCAATGAACAATGAGCAAAATTCACTTCACATTATATTACCACTTCAAAATCAAGTGTTCCACATGCACTATTAATTTAGATTGAATCAGAACTATTGCTGATGAAATAATTATCCATTGATTATAAGGAATATATTTAATAAACATTGATATTACATTGCTATTAATCCTCCAACATGCCTTAGATAGTTAATTGCTGGTAACTGAGCTTGCAAAGAGTCATTAAGTAGTTAGACTGCAGCGAAGCTGTTCTGCTCAGCATTGCTCAGAGTGGCTGGTGGGTACATTCTTGAGAGTGGCCACAGAGTCAAGCAGAGCAAAGAGCTTTGGGACTCTCCCACAGCAGCTGGTCCCTTATCCCCGTCTGCTGTTCACTAAAGCCACATCCCATCGGTGATGGATGGGTCTGTCAGGTGGACACAAGCCCTAAATAACACCACTGAATTCTGCAGACTGGTGTCCTGGTTTTCAGCCAGGAGAGTGCTAGTTTTCTATGACCACAACTAGTTCTCTGGTACTCCCTGTGTCATCAGGATAGTTTTAGGCCCTTTTAAAGGAGCAGCCCTGCCCAAGGAATGAGTCTTCTCCAGCCAGGCTTGGCTGGGGTATTGCTGCAGCACGCTGGGGAGCACCAGTCCTCATTCTGCTGAGGAGAGAGGAACACAGGAGGGTTTAGCTTGCTGTTGCAAATCAAAAGAATGACATGGATTTGTGGCCTATCATCTTTGACAGCCTCCTTTAAACTGCTTATTTTAAAACAGGATAAACAGAGGATTAATAACCTTGCAGAACACAGAGAGCCTGGTTCCTCCCAGGGCAAAGGGGACAGGGAAGCTTCTGCAGCATCCCTCCCTAGCAGCTGGGTGAGGATCTCACCCACCCCCTGCCCTGCCCCCTACAAACTACACCCCCAAAAGTGAGCTGTGTCCACCTCAGCCTGCAAAAATATTCTGCAGCCTCAGGATATGCCCCTGATTGAGTTATAGGAATCAGATAGGACTGAAACCTGACTTTCCTCTGCAGTGCTTGAATTAAGAGTGAGATTTGTGTGGTAAATCTGAATATTTTCTTAATAATTGAAATAAAATAATTTCCAGGTCAATTCATGTTTCAACACTGAGGAACAGAATCTTTGCTCCTCCCACCCCCAACCCCTTCAAGTAGGATGGAAATACTAATTCAGAACACATTTGCAAGTTAAAGCTGTTGAAAAAATACACAGTTTCCCTGCACTAAACACAAACACACATGTATCAACTAGTGAGTAGCTACACTGAGCAGCACAGGAGGGTTATTTCATCTAAGTCCCCATGTCACTCAGGCATTTTAGGGCAGAATTTCCATCCAGCACTGCTGCACAGCCCCAAAGAGTCTACAGGGTGGAAAGGTAAGCAAGTAGGGAAGAGCACAAAGTTCCCTTTCACACTTCTGCAAGACCTTGCTGACTTGAAAATGCCACATTTTCAGCAAAGCAGCAACACATCTAATAAATCACATCTGTACACTGCTTTATTCAAAGGCACTGACAGTTTAGGATTGACGACACCCAGGGCAACCTCGTGTCAAGCACTCCTAATGAAAACTATCCCATTTTGCTCCAGTAGTAGCAGCTGCCAACAGACATAATCTACTGGCATATGGAGAAGGCCATGCTAATCCCTGCAAGGTCATTAACAAGAGGGTGAAAATTACATGCAAAGCACCAGCTGTGGCATCCCCTGCTCCCTCACACTTGGTGTAGCAGGGGCAACAGAAGTGAAAAATGCAAGTACATCTCAGCCGGCTAAGTGTTAGCACAGCTATTTCTCTCCCTTCCCCAGACCCATGTTCAGTGCTGTTGAAGTTCTTCCTGTGCAGAAGAGCAGAAAACTTTTCACAAGTGTCACCTGTTTTCACAGTCAGAAATTACTTGAGGGGAGATGAGCTTTAAGGCAGCATTGCTGCAGGACAGCTGGAGCAGACCAGCTAACCAGAAGGTCTTGGCCCACCTTGTTTCGTGGGCTGTGCTCTGCCACTGGAGGAGGCAAGTGGCCACATCCAATCTTCTCTGACAGCCTCTTGTCCCTGGCACTATTGCCTTTGTAGAACAGATGTGGGGATTTCCCTCATCAGATGCAAAGAGCATCTTTACACCCTTTTTTCCAAGCAGTTTTCTTTAACCCACACTGACAAACCTCAACCTTGATTTTTAATACCCAATTCTTATTTCCAAGGTCCCTCCTGGCCCATCCTCCTCAGATCAGGAACCTCATTTCTGTGTCCATGAAGCATTTTGTGCTTGTATTGACACATGGTAGGTAACAGGTACTAAAAACCCCCAGCAGATCAAGTCCTACCTGACTGGGACACCTGAACTCCAGCTTTGCACTTCTCCTTTGGACTGGGTCTGTGCTGAGTTCATCGGCAGGTACAGACTCTCTGCTGCACTGCCAGGTTTGCAGAGCACAGAGGCCAAGTGTCCTCGCAGCAGTGAGGAGCAGCACTACATGGGGCTAAGGGGAAGCTAAATCCCTGACCAACCTTCCCTCCAACCCTTAACCTGCAAATAACGACCCTGCCCCTTCAGGCTCACCTCAGATTTATATACTTTAATATTTACATGCTCGTGCACACATAAACTCTGCTCCATAATCCCAAACTCACTCCCAAACCCTCATATTTGCACAGGAACTCAGAATCTGGTTTTGTCTTTTCATTAAATCATGCAAACATTTTTATAAGCAATAAATCAAAAGACCTGTTAAAATCCCCCAGGAACAACCACCTAAAACAAATCTTTTTCAATTTAAATCCCAGCCTGCATAATGATCAATCCCCTAAACCCCATGATTGTTAACATGGCTTTGGGTAATGTTTAAAAACATTAATTTCAAAAAATGTAATAGGAAAAAAGCCCTTTAAATTGGCAAAAAGATAAATGGTCTCCAGCAGTATGACCTTTTTCCATACCACAGTGACATTGAATCATTTTAAAGTTATTTACATTTTCATTCTTCCTTGGAAAAATGTTGACAAGGCTTTCACAGGCCATAATGGATACTCAGCAACATCTATGGAAAGTGTAACTGCGTCAAGAGCCCTTCCTCAATTCCTCTTCACTGCTTCACACCAACCAGCTTTAATTAATGGAGGAGAGGTGACTTCAGAGCGAGCCTTCTCATTAGCACGACTGGCCTTGGGCAGACACAGCTCCCCAAAACACAGCTAATGTAACCCACAGCTTTTTTTTTTAACCACCAGTGTCTTTCTGCCTTGAGCACATGTACCTTCAACTCCACTTTTCAAAGATGAATTTGACCTCCAGGCTCATGATCACCATCAGGCTGCAGGTTGGCCTGTGACAGCTAAAAAATACCAGAGATAAGTCTTGGCTTTACTTTCCCATCTGTAACTGGAGCAGCCACTCGCTGCCAGCTCACTGGTGAGAGGCAGTGTCCTAGTGTACACAGATAAGCCATGGTGCCCAGCACACATGGGATACATATCTTATATATAATGCACTTGTGGGCACATATGGAGCTATAGGGATGTAGCTGAGAGAGCTATTGGTGAAGAAATCTTCCAGACACTTGCACACAAGTGTGACAGGGCACACGTAGTACCCAACACACACAGAGTCTGGAGCAGGCTGTGGTAACTGGGGCTCTGCCCTGGGAAGTGCTGGTGTAACTTTACAAAGCCATTCCCTGGGGTAGGCTAAAGTTTAACACCTTCCTCATCCTAACTCACAGTAGGATTAGGAATGGACTTAAAAATAAAGAGGTCTCTGGTTTTCCCTTCCTTCATCCTCCACTGAGCATTTCTGTCTTTCTGCAAAGACTGGCAGAAAGTCAAACACTGGCCAAGCTGGAAGCAGGAGGTGACTCCCAAGTGACTCCTGTCCCCACAGACACAGTTTAAAAGGGGTGATGGGGCCAGGCTCAGTCCTGGCTCGTGAGCCTTCAACAGACTTCCATTATATTCCTGCTCCAAGTCCTGCCCCAGGTATCCCAGTCCCCTCCCTGCAGCCTGTTGGGCACAGCAGGGAAAGCACAACTCTATCAAGGTTCCATGTGCTGCAACTCGATCTCTGCTTGGCTGGATATAATATTAATGACAAGTAATGTGTCAACCCACAGAGCCACAGAAGCGATCCTGTTCCAGCTGTGCTGTGCCTGAAGGGGAAACACAGGATCACCTTGACTGCAGGGCCATGCCAGCACCCCAAAACCCTGCAAACACAGGAGTGCAGAGGTGCCTTGGACCCACAGCTGTGCTGCCCCTGCCTCCCTGAGCACCAAGCGTGCTGGTGGTGTAAGGAGGGGCACAGAGCTCAGATGGTGCAGGGGGACCTCACCCAGCCACCCCCAAGCACAGAATCACAGAATGGTGGGGTTTGGAAGGGACCTCTGGAGATCATCCAGTCCAACCCCCCTGCTAAAGCAGGTTCACCTCGAGCAGGTTGCACAGGATGGCATCCAGGTGGGTTTGGAATCTCTCCAGAGAAGGAGACTCTAGAACCTCTCGGGGCAGCCTGTCCCAGGACTCTGGCACCCTCACAGTAAAGAGGTTTCTCCTCACCTTCAGCTGGAACTTCCTGTGTTCCAGTTTGTGCCCATTGCCCCTCGTCCTGTCACTGGCCACCACTGAGAAGACCCTGGCCCCATCATCTCAACACCCACCCTTTAGGTATTGATCAGCATTGATGACATCCCCTCTCAGTCCACTCTTCTCCAGGCTGAAGAGTCCAAGCTCTCTCAGCCTTTCCTCAGAGAGATGCTCTCATCCCCTCATCATCTTTGTAACCCTCCACTGGACTCTCCCCAGTAGTTCCTGGTCTTTCCTGAACTGAGGAGCCCAGAACTGGACACAGCACTCCAGATGTGGCCTCATCAGGGCACAGAAGAGAGGGAGGACAACTTCCCTCAACCTGCTGGCCACACTCTTCTGAATGTGCCAGGGCAGGCTTTGGGGCACAAGGACATGTCCTATGGCTGCACACCACAGCTGGGCCAGGTACCAGGCACCAGCCTACAAAAACCTGAGCTGAGAGCTCAGTGATTTCAGTGACAGCTTCTGTGAAGGCTGCTCATCATGGGGTTGCTCAGGAGCCCACTGCATCATGCTGCATTTGGTCTGAACAGTTAAACTTGCACAAAGGACATAACCCACTACCCTTCATATGGAAGGGGGAAGAGATATCCCATCTGATCAAACCACATCCAATTAGTGTTCTTCTAAATTAACGAGGTGCTTCAACTAACACACAAGGGAATGTATTTCTGAAAATTAGGATTTTTCTGTTGGCAAATCTAGCAATAAAAAACTAGCACAAATCTGTATTTCAATGGATCTGGGCTACAGCTATGTCTCCAGACTGACCTGATGTGGTTATGCTACCCTTGTTGCTGTGGCATGGCTAATATTGGCATCCCACAATTAGCATACAGCATATTAGTCTGTGCAAATAAACGAGCCTGGTCCTCTAGTCCAGAAAAACACTTGGGGGACCAATTCTTTATTTCTGAGTGTATGATTAGTACAAATTAAAACCAGAATAAGTTTTAATTTTGCCATATTAGGCAGGTTCATAAAAATACCCTTATCCCCCAGAGCCAAGTCCCAATAAGAGCATAACAAGGGGATGTTTCAACTAGAATGATTAGGACAGTCCAGGAAAATTAATTTTGAAGTTCATGGCTGCCTCCTGTCAGAAACAGGCTACAGAGAGGAGAGTATATTCAGAAAATGAAAAGGCTGTGCTAAGTACTGCTGGCGGCAAGGAACAGAAGCAGGATCTGGCTCTGCTCTCTCTCAATCACTCTCATAAAAGCCTCATTTACTATGAAGCCAATTCAACATGATAAACTCAACAACAGGAGCCCAGTTCCCAAACAGGGAGATCTGCTCTCTAAATCCTCCCTCATTTAGCTAAAGGCTCCCCACAGCTCCGGGTTAGGGCTGCCTAGAGCCACCAGAGCAGTTGTGCTGGAGGTGGACCTGAGGGGCTGCACACTGACCAACACGAGCAGGGTCCCCAGGACTGCACTGGGTATTTAACTGAACAGTTCAAAGAGCATGATTACAACAAATACCTTCTTAACACACACCCCTTCTGCCACCTTGGGCTGCTCAGCACACACAGCCTTGTTTTGCTCTGGCAGCCTCAGATGAGTCCACCAGGGACCACCATCCCACTGCAACCAAGAGTTATGGCTCTGGTCCAGTGACACACAGGGTTCAGCCCTTCCTTAGCCAGAAGTTAATCACCATCCCTCCTCTTCTGCACACACAGACACAGCTTGGTTTGTCCCTCTCATTTGCTATCCCCAGCACACAGAGACCCCCCCAGAGACACCAGCAGACCCAGGGCAGGATTGCCTGCAGGACCAAGCAAGGAGGAGATTCAGCATCCAATCTCTAGAAATTTTTCTGCCTTTCAAATTATAATTCACATTTGAGAAAACAAAACAAGTCACAACACATCCAAGCCTCACTTGCAGCATGCAGGGGGTAAAGCAGCTGCAGCTTAGCATGTGGCCTAAAAAAAGGGACCAGCAAACAACTCCAGCCCCTCAGACCCAGGCTGTGTGAAAGTAAAAGCTTGTTGTGCACCAAGATGAATCATTTAAGGTTTGTTTTGAGGTTGTTTGGTTAAGAAAAGAATCCACATGTTGGGAACCAACCTCCCTATTGATATAGGGACACACACTGCTAAGTCTATGGCCCACACAAATGCCAGGACAGATCCTGGGGAAACACCAAGCACCATGTTCTGGAGATGAGACCAGCACCACACCCCAGGAATCTGCAACAGCCTCTCTCATACACCCAACCAACTGACCTTCAGCACAGACGAAAAGCTCAGTCCCAGGTCCCAAACAGTCAATACAGAGTGACTCCACAATACTCGAGGGGAAACCAAGAACCAGCAAGAACACAGCCCTAAAAAAGGGGCCCAACCAACTGACCTTCAGCGCAGACGAAAAGCTCAGTCCCAGGTCCCAAAAGGTCAATACAGAGTGACCCCACAATACTTGAGGGGAAACCAGGAACCAGCAAGAACACAGCCCTAAAAAAGGGGCAGCCAGGAGCCATTAAATAACTCCCCTCCAACCTCACCTGTGGAGCCCAGGTGGGACTCGTGGAGGCTGATCTCTCTTTACAGGCAGGTTTGAGTAAATCAGCTGTTTCAAGTGGAAATAAACCTAACACTCCAAATCTTGCCCAGCCCTGTGTGGGGTGTCTGTGTGGGACTGAGCCCCTGTCTGTGTGGGGACACAGCCCCAGGGCCCCCTTTTCACTCTGCTGCTTTGCACGATGTTAAATTCACAGCCAGATTTCCAGTGCTATGAGAGAGGGGAGCCTGGCATTGCACCCCCGTGCCATGAGTATGGCACATCATGAGTATTCTGATGTGCTATGTCCATAGATGGAGAACATCCTCCCTCAGAAAAACAGAAGTGATTCCTGAATTAATTTAGATTTCCCGCTGCCTTGTTAGGCCAGCTGGATATGGCACGCTTCATCTTCTCTGCAAACAGTGCCGCCGTCCCGCCGGGACACTCAGCACTTTATAAACCTGTCAAGCCCTTAAAGCCGGTCACTGTGAGGCTCCACAACAAAACACATTGAGGTTTATGGCCACACACATACACATGCCAGCCAGCACTGGAGAGGACAACCAGCACGGATGGTTTGGGAAGTGAGGGGATGTTGTTTTGTGCTGTGGTTTCATTTAAAAGCAAGGAAAATAAAAAAAAATTTAAAAAATTAAAAGTAGGGCATGATTTATTTTAAAGCATGCAAGCTGCTGCAAACTGCGTGGCTTTGGGAGCATATGTATATCCATGGGAAACAGGAGATTGCCTCCAACATCATTTGCACTTGTCCCTTCCCTCCCTCCCTTCCTCCCTCCGTCACCCAGTGATCATTTTTGAAAACCTTTGTCCCAGAGATGGCAGGAATACCCGCAACTTCTGCAGAAATCAGACACTTCTGGGTGCAGAGCACCCGATCAACCTGGTTTTCATTTACAAAACATGTTGTTCTGCCAGTTCCCCCCCACCCAGCACCTCCAACGCTGATTTATTCCCTCTACTCTTCCAACAAGCTTCAGAAGATCTTCTCCTTACACCAACAACATCGATTCAGCATCTCTGTGACCTGCCTCAGGCCGAGGGCTCCCGGATCCCGGCAGAGCGACACAGGCAACGCACAACCCACGTGCCCTCGCGTCCCTTGGGCTGCTCCTTCTGTCTCAGAGTGATGCCCATCCCCGGAGCAGGAGGCCACAGGGTTTTGGGCTCCGAGCCGCAGGTTGGTCCCTGTGAGCCGCACTCAGCTGCCTGACGCTGGCTCTGTCCCAGCTGGAGGGGGCTGCCAGCTCCCGGCCGCTCTGTGTTCCTCCCACACGGCAGTTTGCTCAGCCTAACAAGTCAGCATCTGATGAAGTCTCTGCCGTTTGGGTCCCTCTGGGATTCTAATGTGACTGCAGCAGGTCCCAGCTATTCTCTGCAGCCTGGCATGTTGTTGCTTCATTAAACGCCAAATTGTTACATTAATTCTAACTGCCCTGTAGAGATGTAGCTGTCAGGAATGATTTACTCGCCTCCAGCTGACTCAGAGACTTTTCACAGGCTCCTGAGTAGGAGCTGGAAGAGGCGAGTGCCTGGGTGGGAGCAGGACGCAGGACGTGTGTCCAGCCAGATACTGGCAGCAAGTGGCTCTGCCCTCCCC
>NW_010308794.1:22985-30513 GCF_000700745.2 Antrostomus carolinensis
CTTCAGACCACACTGGGAAAATAACCGGGCAGCTAAAATAAGGTGTGGAGTTGGTTTTTGTCTGAACTGGGGACTGTTGGTGAACAAAATTACCTGTTATAGCGCAGCATCTTTGCTGGAATATTTACTGGTTCCCAGTCTCTGGGATCTGTCCTTCTGAGCAGGCAGCTTTGCCTCTGCTGTGGGAGAAGGGACCAGGTCATATAGAAATATCAAAAAACATGTCTGGTGAGACAGGACTGAGCAGTTTCTTAGCTTTCTTCTGTGTTTTCCCTGGATTCAGAGAAAGAATCTCAGCACTTCACACACAGCAAATCCCTCAGGTCATCAGCTGTGTGGGAAGAAGGGACCCAGGTCCCCTCCATCTGGATATTCCTCCCTCAGGGACATCGCTGTTCCCAGAGCCCTGAAACAGCAGCGAGGGTGCATTGGCCGGTGCCAGTCCCGGTAGCACCACTGCCAGCTGCCCAGAGCCCCCAGGACTGTATTTGTTTATTAGAAATGACCCGAGTCTTCATTCAAAATGAAAAAAAAAGACAAAACATCTTGATAGTCAATGTGCAGTTTCTGTTTATAAACCAGAAAAGAGCATTTAAATGGCATCTTCTGTCGGGGGCTCACAATCAGGGTTTTCTGTAGGCAGCACACAAACCTTCCTGACACTGCTCACACACACACGTGTATACGTGTAACCTGCAAGAGAAATAATGTGCAGAGACTGACTGTGTTCTGCCATGGAAAAGTTCATTTAAATCCAGGAGCCTTGCATATTTGACTATTCAATTATTTTTGATCCCTAGACTGCAAAATGATGAGCTTTCTCCACCCTAAATCAACATTTTCCCCAGTCTCTGTTCCCCACCCACAACACCTGTGTGCAAACAAACACCCTCACACATGTGGTTTAGTGCAAAGTGCATTCCCACGTAGACATGAAATAAAGATGTCAGAAAGAGAAAAGAACTAATTTAAACACCTTTGCTTTTTTTCTCAGCGTATTTTTGCGAGCTTGGTTTGCTTGTCAGGTTTTAACAAAGTCAGTTGCTGCTTTTAAGTGTTATTTCAGTGTATAAATTGTGCAGGGCTTTGCTTTCCTGTCCTTTGCCCACAGAGCTTGGTGCTTGCAGGGAGAGGCGGGATGCGCAGGGGGGTCAGAACACCTTCTCTCAGATGCTCTGACACATCTGGGAGATGCCACTGGTGGGGACCTTGAGGATGACCTGGCCCCAGCCACCTCCCCTGCTCCCTGTGGAGTCCATGTCCTTAAAGGGGCACTAATGTCCCCAAACAGCACTGAGGTCCCCAAAGGGGCACTAATGTCCCCAAAAGGGCACTGAGGTCCCAAAAGGGGCACTAATGTTCCCAAAAGGACACGGAGGTCCCCAAGCCCTGCACCCCGGGGAAGCAGGGTGTTCCCAGGCCAGCCCCAGGATCCCAGCTGGGGACACCCCGTTTTGTCACCTCATTCCCCTGGATAAGGCTGGATGCAGCCCATGTGCCCCGGCCACTCAGCTCAGCTCCCACCAGCTCCTCAACCTGCAGCTCTGGCAGGAGCTGTGTGAGAGGAGCCGGGCGGATCGGCCACTGCCCCGGCACACGGCTCCCGCTGCCCTCGCTGCTCCTGGCTGGTTTCACTGGCACTGGGTCACTGCCATCACCAGCTTCCCTTGCAGAGCTGAGCCCCCGCAGAAAATCTTGAGCGCTAATAAGGGGGTGTCTGTCCCTCCCAGCGCGAGGGATGTGGTTTCATTGGCCTCATAGAGGAAACCAGAATAAGAAAAAAATACATCACTTCCATTGTTTGTCACTAAATCTAATAATTTCCTGCATCTGTAAGGAATGCAAGTTTAGGCACAACTGCTTCTGAAAGATGAATATACCGTTCGGAAAAAAAAGATTCATACGTGAGATTATCCTCGCTGAGAGCACAAAAATCTCCTGCCTCCCATGTCATCCACTTACGCAAATCAGCAGAGGTTGTAAAGCTCACCTGCAGACTGAGCAACACATAACCCCTCTTCCTAATTCTGTTTGGGTTTTTACAAGCTGTCAGTCAGCTGGATAGTGTGTGTTTTATTTGCTTCTTTCAAATTGGTTTTCTTTTTAACAGGAAGAAAGCATTTATATTAATGGCATCCCTGAGCCTCAGCCCTGAAAGGAGAGGCTGAAATGCAATCCCAGGATTTTATATCAGGACATTCAGGGAGCTCATCTCCGTGTTCAGATGAGCACAAACACCGGCAACTTCCAGCCCGTTCTGCCTTTGAGAGCAAAGCACAAAGGCAGAGGGGGAAATCTGCATTTCTTCTTTCCTTAAATTCAGCCATCCGCTGGGAGTTCCCGGGGTGAGAGGAACAACAGCACCTGTTATTTGCTGGGAGGGAAACAATGAAAAAAAGATCTATAAAATACGTGTTCAATTGTTACATACCTAGACAGTGGTTTTATAACAGCATCATCCTAAAATCAACTACATTTCTGTCTTTATGTTCTTATTTCCCTCTTTTTTAGGAAGTAAGAGTCTTTTATAGTCTTTTTTTAGTCTTTTGTAGGAAAATAATATTTATACTTGAACTGCCAAAATGTTTTGCTGCAAAACACTTACCCAGATTTGATGAGGGTGTTTCCAGCTCAGAGGGCAAGAGAACAGAAACCGTGGAATTATTGAAAACACAAACTCTTGTTTTCTGGTCGGGCGAAGTTTTATAATCTGCTTTTTAAAATCCCATAATTTTCTAATTACTCTGTAAGGTTCATTGTCCTGTGGGCTAGCAGGACATAACCCATGTCCCTTCCCTGCCATAGCTCTTAGATTGTCTCCTGAAAAAAAAAGAGTGAGTTTCCCTGCTGAGGGAATATTGCAGCGCTACGGCAGTATGCATGTGCTCATTCTGCTTCTGACAGCTCCCTCAGGGCAGAAATTGGACGTGTTTCTTCTCCTCAGAAGAAACAGGAAGGGGAAAAGCCGTAAAGATGCTTCCACAGCGCTGGTGGTGAACAAGGATTTTGCAAATCTAAATCTTTCTGCAAATATTGTCAATACCTGCTGGCTTCTGGAGATGTCAGCGTCTCACCCTCGCCAAGCACAGGACCGGGGAGCCAGGAGTGACAGGAGGGTGCTATGGCAAAGCACACGTGTCCCCGCAGCTGCAAAACAGTGAGGACGAGACCAGAGACAAGGACACGTCACCCTGTTCCAGCAGCAGCCATGTGTCCTTTAGAAAAGGTGAGGAATAAAACCTGGATTTTCCAAGTGTCACCGCCTGACATCTGGTGAGTCCCTGAGGCGCTGGCAGTGTCACAGGGACAGCACAGCCCTTCCATGGGGTCCCCTGCCCAGCCAGGACGGTGTGTGCCAGAGCATCACCCGCAGGGACGGGCCCAGGGGCAGCTAACCCCCTGCCAAAGGTGCTGCTGGTCCCCGTTCACACGCTCACAAAGGTGCTGGATACACTGCAGACCCCGCTGCGAACCTTCCCCCATTTCCCAGAGGAGTGAGAGACCCAAAGCCCATGTGCTTTAAAAAATATCTCCCATCTGATTCTTAAATCAGAGACTTCAGTGAAGTGCTTTGCTCTGCTCCGAGGAGCGTGACCACAACCATTTGTGTATGAACACACATATGTGCACGTGCCTTACACACACGAGCTGCATATGTTCAGTCAAGATTCATTCCTTAGGGCTTTCCCCCCCCCCCCCCCACCTCCCTTCTTTTTTTTTTTTTTTTTTTTTCCCCTCTGATTTTTCTTTAAAATATTCCAATATTCAATTGTTAGTGTTTCATGTGCACAACTTCCTGTGCACAGACAGACAATATCTGACTCTGCTATTTCCTGTTGCTTTATCAGCACAAATTTCTGCCTTACATATTTCTACCTTTGCAATGAATGCTGAAAAATCACCACAACCCATCAAAAAATAGCTCGACTGTGATCAAAGCCTGTGCATGCACAGAGCAATACTGCTTGGATCTCCCGAGGACTGCCAGCCTCCAAAACTGTCAGTTTTTGTTTCTGTTTATCAGAGCATTTTTACATCAGCGGGGTTGCTCCAGTATTTAAAAAGAGGGTATTTCAACAATTTATTGAATAATGGCATTGAGTTTTGAGGGCTTTCACTTTTAGTTTCAGGTATTGTATTTACCTCTATTGATGCTCTTGATGTGAATTTAGCAAAAGACTATTTAAAGTTTAGCTGACAAATTTATTTGTAATCTTGAACTAGTTGATCATCAGAGAGAAAGCGAGAATATAAATAAAAGACACCAGACATCCACAGAATCTACAGTTAATTCCATAATTTTTTTTACAGATAACAATATACATGTTGTCTTGCCTTTCCTCACACTCAGCTCGCACTATATCTGCAGAAATACACAAATGCCTGGAGCAGAGAAGTGTCGCTAGGGAAGCGCGTCCTCGCTTCGACACGCTCGCGGCGGTGCCTGGAGAACGGCCAGAGCTAAACCAGCTGAAAGCCCCCGCTGAGAGACACCCCCCACCCCGAGAAGGTATTTGGCAACAAGACATCGGGGTCATTTTTGAGACACTTTGCAGTAAAACTGTTGCAAAGGAATTTGAAAGAAAAGCAGAAGGTTCACAATCAATCCAGAGCCACTTGTGTTCCCGGGTCAAGAAAAATCACCTCTTGACCTGGTGATAAAAGTGTAGTTATTTGGTAATAAATACATCTATTCACGGTTTAATGCTTACATGGCAGGATAAAGCTAGCAATCTACAAATTAAAAAGATGAGAAGCAGAATTAATTTTCATTTTACAAAGGAAAAGAGTTGTCGATAAATGATTGGCATATTAAAGAGCATTTCATTTTAGAAAAAGTTAATGTAAAACCAAAATAAAACAAAACATACTGCATCGGTTCACTTTTTAAAAAATCTGCTGGAAGAACAGAGTTTTCTACCATGGATTTCTGAAGTGATTCACTATTAACATTTCTCCTATAGAAATATAGACATTGTCACACCTTTTACCGTGGATAAGGACTTTATTTTCCCTTTGAAAGGTTTCGGTGTGGATGGGTGATGAAGCAAGTCCTTGCTTTGGAGAATGCACTGACAACAGAAAGTAAAATACCTCATATCAAATCTGTAAAGCACAA
This sequence comes from Antrostomus carolinensis, assembly GCF_000700745.2. Classification (NCBI taxonomy): domain Eukaryota; kingdom Metazoa; phylum Chordata; class Aves; order Caprimulgiformes; family Caprimulgidae; genus Antrostomus; species Antrostomus carolinensis. Next base: position 28,105 of record NW_010308794.1, read on the forward strand.
GTCTTGGTGGTTTAGTAAAGACACAAGAATTGGTTTCTTTTGGATGCTCCATATCACTGCACTGTGACTGTCTTTGCCCACCGTCCTCTGCCAACCCACCACTGGGTCACCCCCAGAAAGCACGTCCGCTCTCTCTATGCCGTCACGCTTTCCTGCCCCGCTCAGCAACCACGGTTTGTCCCTCCTTGATTTCCAAGAGCAGATGACGTTTAACAGCACCGAGTTCTTTCCCTTCTCACTGCATGGTGGTGGACCTTGTATCAAAATTGAGCGTGGTCAACTTCATCCAGCCAAGAGGCCGGGCTGGCAGGGAAATCCGGGTATCCCCCGCTGCTGCCAGTGGAGAGGTCGGAGCTGGGTCCATTCCCGGCCAAGACCCTCATAGACTGGGGCACCCCTTGTCCGCTTTGTCCCATGATGCCCAAGCTGCTGTCTGGGTAAACCAAGCTGGAGATTAAAGGCTGGTGGCCTGGCAGCGCCTGCAAGGAAGCTGGTGACTGGGGTATCCCGTAGGGGCTGTTGGATCGCAGGTCGTGATACTGGTCCTGAGCTGGGATGCCGCTGTGATCCAGAGCAAAGCTCCCGTTGGTCCCAGCCTGTCTGCCCAGGGCAGGGGATGCTTCGTTGAGATTGCTGTAAATCCCATTGGAATGGCTCATTTCAGACATGGAGGGCTCATCTGAAAGGGAAATGGACTGGTTTTACTGGGAGAGCAATGGTCATGGCTGGCAGCAGCTGCACAGGAACTCCTGCAAGCTCTGGGTGTAAATAGGTTAGATGTATGTGAGCTGAGCAGCCACACACTCGCCACTTGTAATTCCTTATTATTCCTCTCCTTGCTGACGGATCTTCATAGAAGACCACGGGATTAATATTTTTTTTCTGAGTACAAACATCTAATACATTTTGGATTTTAAAAACATGCATGGAAAGTACATATTAAAATGTAAGACTATGATCTAAAAATAATCCTTTAAAGGGGAATGCGAGTTCAATGTCTTTCTACCTTTTGTTCTGCATTTCTATTTGGCTTTGAGGTTTATCCCGAATTTTTATATCATTTTTAGGAACTACATGATCACTCACCGATGCAAGCAAAACTCTGCATTGCTCAGAAAAAAAGGTATTAAATTTCAGTTATATTTGTCTGCTCAGAAACAGGCTAATGAAATGTATTTGCCTGACTTAAAAGCACTTCTGAAAAATGAGCAATATTTTAAAAATTACCAGTAAAATTTGTTTGCTTTTGTTAGGGGCTTGACGGACAAGTGAGAGCTGCTCTGTTGCCTGGGATACAAACCTGCTTGTGGCATCAAGCTATCAATTGTTCAACATTTTTTAGTATTATTTCTAGTATATTCATATTTAATGATGCCAATGCAGTGTGTATAAACAGACTAGGAACACAGGAGAGAAGCTGAGGTGCAAAGCTGTGTGTGTATAAATGTACGCGCACAACAGACGTGTGTCTGCACAAAAGCGGACACGGAGTTCTGCATTTCAGCTTCTCTGTTCCTAAAAACGCTACAAACACACAGAGGGACGTTGGGACACTGCGGGAGCACGGACCCGAGAACATCGGCAGAGACCACCTGGCCCTGGAGCAGCTCTGGGCTGGAGCTGGGGCCGTGCAGAATGTGTCCCCAGGCAGCACCGCAGGCACCAATCCCCCCAACCCAGCACAGGGCCGCATCCTGCTCCTGCAGCCGGTGCCCGGGGTCTGGACAGTGTGGGATGAGGCTACGCAGGGCACGAGCTGGCACAGCCATGTCCCTGGGTTTATCAACAGAAATCTCTGCTCCAAAAGTGGGACCCACCGATGCAGAAACCTCCGAACACGCAGGGATCTCCCTGTGACAGCACGGCAGAGAGCTGACAGCTCCCAGAGCTGGAGGGGAGTCCTAACGAGTAACTACACGAATAAAACCGCCTCTAAATAGGATAAAAACAACATTTTACATACTTTTCCCATAGAAATGTTTGGCCATTCCAAACTCTGATTTATATTTCCAAGAGTCCCTTGCACAGGCTGTGTACGAGCAGCGGCTCCAGCATCCGCAGCGCCTCCCCAGGGAGCTCTTCCTGCTCTCCCTGCTCCTTTTTGCACCTGACAATTCCCCCGGGAGGGAGAGTGGGGTCCCCCCCGCAGTTCCCCAGCCCCAAAATCCGTGCCCCCAGCTCCTTCCCCGCCGCCAGGACCGGGCAGCCGGGGCCACACTGCAGGAAACCCCGCAGCTCTGCACCTCTCCCACCTCGGGCACTTGTTTTCACTCATTATATTGTGGCTGAAAATTATTAACGAGGGGGTGAAAGGAGCCCACACACGGGCAGCAGCTTTGCGGGGAGGGCACAGACCGTGTTGGGCAAAGCCCCGGCTGGGAGCGGGGCTGCGGGGACCGACCTGTGAAG
>NW_010308795.1:0-13478 GCF_000700745.2 Antrostomus carolinensis
CCCTTGATTCTTACCCATAAGCTCTCAACTTTTTCTTCATCCTTCCCTAGGCAGAGCTCTATATATTCCAGTTGCTCTCTCATGTAAAGAGCAACTCCATCACCGTGCCTCAATGACCTGTCTTTCCTAAAGAGTACATAGCCATCCATGACTGCATTCCAGTCATGTGAGCTATCCCACCATGTCTCTGTAATCGCAATGAGTCATGGCCCTGTGAGTGCACACAGATCTGTAGTTCTTCCTGTTTATTTCCCATGCTGTGTGCATTGGTGTACAGGCATTTCAGTAAAGTAGTTGAGCATGGAGGTTTCTGGCTTATTCCCCAGTCGGATATGATGAAGTCACTGCCCATTTTGGACACCCCCCCTTCTCCCCCCCCAGCCCTTCAATTTAAAGCCCATCTCAGCAGGTTGGCCAGCCTTTTCCCAAGGATGAACTCCATCACTCCCTAACAGGTTGTAACCAAAGAACCTTCCATTACCATAAAAGCTGAAAATCTCACAATGACACCAGCCATGTAGCCAGGAGTTCATATGCAATACACATCTGTTTCTGTCATGCCCCTTTCCTCTAACTGGCAAAATGGAAGAGATAATGCCCAATGACTTGGGCACCAATATTTTTCACTTTTGCCCTCAGGGCTTTATAGTCTTGCTTTATTCTACCCAGGTTACAGCTTGTGGTGTCATTCATCTCCACATGGGACAGTAATAGGGGATAGTAGTCTGTTTTCTTGACAAGTTGGGTCAGCCTTTTGGCAGTGTCACAAACCTTCGCTCCTGGAATGCAGCATAGCTCTTGTGATTCTCTGTCTGGTCAGCAGATGGTTGCCTCAGTGCCCTTTAACATAGAGTCACGCACTGCAAGCACTCTCGGTTTCTTTTTGTCTGTCCACTGTGTGTTGCTGTTACATTTTCACTTGGCAGGCCTCCCTCGTGGGAGTCTGTGGTTGTTAAGGCTTCATATCTCTTTGTGGTTGTGACACTGGAGGGTGAAGACTGTAGTGGATTTCTGCTTTTGTGGGTCACCAGGGTCCAGGGTGCCTCATTCTCAGTGGTCCCTGCTTCAGTAACATGGTTTTGAAATCACCTGTCTATCTCTGTCTCATCTCCTCTAATATTGCACAGGCTTTTAACTATTTATTGCAACTTGGCCACCTGACATAAGGGTGCATGTACACCTTGTGCAGGTACTTACCTTTTCACCAGGAGAAAAGTCTGGGCACTCACTACAATTTACTGCCTTTACTGAAGCCTCCTTATTTACCAGTTCCATCTGGGTAGATGTGTCAGACATCTCCCTGGCCTTTCTCTGCATAATCATGACTTCTTAAATCTTCTGGTAGAGATATGTGGATATCTAGTGATCACAAAATCATTAATTGTTTTTCCTCAAAGGTTGATTAATTTGATATCTTAATGAAAGAAAAAAAAAAGGCTTTCTATATGTTACTGCATTTTGTGTCAATATTTTTCAGGTAGTTCTATGGTCTATGTTATCATAATGACTGTCTTTGTATGGTATCTTAGGAAGCAAAGGTGGTGCACTGTAGGAACTGCTGGCCATCTATTTTGTTTCCTCTGTGAGAATTCTCAACAGTTTGACATTTACATCTGTATGTTTTTTCTAACAGTGAGAGAAAGGAGGCCGCTATTGATATATAGATAGATATACATAATTTTTCCTTATACATAAAATACAAGTTTTTATGTAACAAATTACTGTGTGTGTGAACAATATTGTATGGGACAGTTTTGGCTAGCCTGCACACAACCACTGAAGAAACATATTAAGTCAAATTGAATATGGACCTTCAGTCTTCAAAACAGAAATTACTTACAAAGCAGCCAATTCAGCTTTCATACATCAGATTTTTCAGATAATTGCCTCAAATAATCAAACTGTCCCTTCGCTGATGAAAACAACATCGTAATTACATATGACTCCATAGATAATGGGTTACTAACATTGCTGATTTCCAACTACTAAGGAAAAACATTTTTTTTTTCTTTTTGGTTTTAATTGAGTTTATATTTTATTCTGAAAAAAAACAGTTACTAAAAAATTTAACGTAAAGCGATGGGGAACTGGCATCATCCAGACATGTCTCTGAATAGACACAGAGTAGTAACAATGCACAACTTCAGACTAACAGGGTAATCACTTAAATGGGTGAAGTTTTCACCGGTATTGCTTGAGGTAGATTCTGCAGAATTAACTCCAAAGTTGAAATAAATCTTTTGAATCATTTCTTTAATATGAAAAGGAAAAAAATGTGCAAGCAGAAAGAAAGATGAAAATTATTGAAACTTTCTTTGAATTTCAAAACCAGGATTTGTACAGACTTTCAAGCATATTTCAGTTAAACAACATCTTACAGCCCTGCCAGCTGCTTAATTCATCTTTGTAAATCTTTCTTATCAATCTAGGTTTGAGACTTATTTTTATTAATCATTAATTAGTCACGCTACAGTATTAACTTACTACTTGTACATATTTTCTAAACTGGACTGAAGAAATGGACCTTTCAGGCAAATTAAGGAAGATACTAGAATGTTTAACTATAGGCTGACATAGGAAGCAATTAAATTTCATAGAAGAGCAGACACAGAGGAGTGTAAGCGAAACAGACTAAAGGTAAAGCACACTTAAGAATGTTCTTTTCTTCAAATCATGCAGGTATCTGACCTGGTATTAAAAAAAAAAAAAACAAAAAACAAACAAAAAAAAAAAACCAGAGAAAAAAGGTAGGACTGAATATTTATTTAAAATATTTGAATGAAATAAAGTGAGATATCCAAGGTTTTCATACCTTGAGTTCAATAAGCATTTTTTCGGTGCCTGGACACAGGTTTACCAAATGATTTAGACTTATCTGGCATTCATACATTAAACACTGCCCCTTTTCTTTGTATTCAGCACTGGACTGATAATTTACAATTTATTTTTCTCTACTTTCTTGTGTTAGATGGTACCTCTAACCTATGTTACAATGGACACAGTAGTCCTATGTGTTTATGTAATTGTAAGAGTTACAGGCTTAAATGAAACTTAGAAAGAATAAATAGAATGAACAGTGGAAAATATAACTTTAACTATTTTTTAATGTTGTTATATATGCATTCAGCATGTGTATTTCCCCCTTGCTGATGTTTTGTCATCTTGTATAGCTGACTTTAACAATATAAACGAGCATTACATTGTGCAACTGGAATTTTTTTATTTTATTTTTTAATATGGTAAGGATAAAATGCTAGGAAGATGAAACATAGCACTAGATCATCCAAGTAAGCCCCTCGGAATCCCGAGAAAAACTTTGATTCTTAATCAACTCCTGAAACAGGAGATATTTTAGATTCTTGGGAAAACAGACGACCATGGCCATGCACAATGTTAATAGAGAAAGAGAAAAAGAAAAGCTGCAAAATGCAGGGACAGAGTTTTAATTTTTTAAGGATGGTATTATGAAGTGTTCACCAAACAGGATTATTATTTGACTAATTTGGAAAATTACTTCTCTCTCTCTACCACATTTCCTCAATACAGTACACATTATGTCTGTCCATTGGTGAACGCAGAAGAAAATATTAACAAGCAGTGGGAGAAAAGGAAGAACTTTATAGCTGGACTCCCTCTTGGTAGAGGACCATGAGGATGGTCCCAGTCAGCCAGGATGCACTGGATACTCTGGGCAGTTATAATGCGAAGATACAATTTGTTCCTTAGAAAAATTGTTTTCTGGTTCTAAAGACACCACACACTAATTAGATAAAAACATTTTTTTTTTTTTTCTGCTACTTTCATCTTGCAGTTTTTGTCACAAAAAAAAATTTAAAAAAAGGTTTTTGTATGCTCTGTTAGCGAATTTATCTCAGGCATATTTCTGAAGCTTTCTATGCCATAATAATCTTCCATCTGTTCTTACCTTAATGAACTACATTTTTGTTGTTACTATCCCTGTTGCAGTAATAATTTTTGAAAGTTGGGTTTTTAAATCTAATAAACCAAATTCAAGATTTTAGCAACATTTAGATGAATAGAAGTCACATTATTATTCCAGTTATAGATACATAGAGATGGCCTAGGCCTACAAGAACTGTACTACTAATCTTCTTTTACCAAAACGTCTCCTTATTTTTTCATGAGTCAGTTATTGGTTTTGACACAGATTAATAGTCCATAGTGACTGACAGTCTACTTATTCACAAAGTTTTTAATGGACTTTGTAATCCCATAAACACAAATATAAGTGCAAAGAAAATTTCCAGCCAACAACTGATATTCTCTGAGAAATCTAAAACTAATCTTATTATATTGTGAATTGGAGTTGGAAAGTGTAAACTAAGGCCATCTTGAAAGAAATTTATGTACGTACACAAAGATGGGTAAGAATCTGGATGGGTAAAACATATCAAGGGATACTGAGTTAGAATAAGCAGATGGAGCAATCTTTTTTTAGATTGAACACCTTATTTTGAAAATGTTGAAAGAAAAAAAATAGTGTTCAAGTTGATGAAAAATTCTTATTTGTTCCAAAAGCAATGGAACAAACTCCTGTATGACCATGATAAAGTCTGTAACCAAAAAAATATTTTGCTACTCCTCCTTCTCTACTCTGCCCTGGTGTGGCTGCATTCAGAACACTGTGTCCAGTTCTGGGCCCCACAGTTCAAGAAGGACAAGAAACTGCTTGAGAGAGTTCAGCACAGAGCCACAAAGGTGATTAAGGGAATGGAACATCTCCCTTCTGAGGAAAGGCTGAGGGAGCTTTTAGTTTGGAGGAGACTGAGGGGAGACCTCATTAATGTTTCTAAATATGTAAAGGGTGAATGTCAGGAGGATGGAGCCAGGCCCTTCTCAGTGATGTCCAATAGTAGGACAAGGGGCAACAGGTGCAAGCTGGAGCATAGGAGGTTCCATGCAAACATAAGGAAAAACTTTTTCACTGTGAGGGTAACGGAGCACTGGAACAGGCTGCCCAGGGAGGTTGTGGAGTCTCCTTCTCTGCAACATTCAAAACCTGCCTGGACACGTTCCTGTGTGACATACTGTAGGTGATCCTGCTCCTGCAGGGGGGGTTGGACTAGGTGATCTTTTTGAGGTCCCTTCCAATCCCTAACATTCTGTGATTCTGTGAATTGGAATCAGCTAATGTATTTAGAGTGATGTCATTGCTAAGCTGAAAGTGCCTAGTATTTGAAAATATACTCAGTTGTTCTAAATAGCATGTTCAAAAAATCATATTTTTTTAGACAAGAATTATGTGCTTTTTGAGTCAGAGAATTGAGAGTGTGTTTTATTTTTAAACAGCACTTTACCATTTAGCGTTGAAGACGACAGAACAATGTCAGAGACTTGGTGCTGATTATTTTTGAACATGTAGGAGGAGGTAAAATGAATGTTAAGCCCATTTTGAGGCAAAATTAAGAACTTAATTCTAGGAAAGAAGGTGAAATATTTCTCACACGTTTTAAATATGTGAGGGAGATTTGAAGAAAGGAATCAGGGCTTCTGTTTTGATACTCATTCCCTGAACTGCTGTTAGCATGTCACAGTTATATTACACTTATGACTTGGTAGAATTTGTAGAGCTACCCTCAACTGAATTAGTCTCAGCTATATCATGGTCTGGGGCGTGATAAACATATTAATGTTATAAGCCTTATCCCTGTGTATTGAGCACACTATGTTTTTGATGAAATAACAGTGTGTCCCTTGTGTACACTGAAATTGCTTAACAGTACCATTTATGCAAATAAGTTATATGGTTAAAGACATTTAATTAGTCTACAAAACTGGCTTCAGTATAACGTACCCAGTTATTTTAAATTATGAGGCAGATTTTTGAGATTTCTTTGACCCTAGTTAGGATGAAAGTTAATATTTTCATTTGGCACCAAGATTTTAAAAATAACTTCGTTAATAAAACAGACAAACAATTTTCAGATCCAAGATTTTCTCAGGTTATGAGAGATAAAAAATACTGACTATTTTGTATGGCTATGTGCAATTTATATAAAAGTTTATCTAGTTGAACACCTGTGTGAGTGCGTAAATTTAAGGTATTTGAATTACTACTTCGTATGGTTGTAAGCTTCGTCTCTGTTTAATGTTCTCAGACACATATCTCAGTAGATTCTGCAAATTATAATGTATTTTTATTTAATTATTTTGCATTTAAAAATCTGGTAAAAATTATAGTTAAGCTGATATTCAAATTGCCAATACCCAACTACGGTTTCTATTCCTTCTGCTTTTTAAAAATTATTATTATTAATTAATATCACAAATAATTTTAATTTGTAAACATTTTTATCTTGAAACTGTAGATAAATTTGAACTTGGATGGTATTGTAGAAATATATGTCAAAAAATTATGACCAGTCTACAGAAACTCAAATGTAGTAGTCCATACACGTGCTGTGCATGTTGAAGTCCTTAATATTTAGTCTGTAGTCAATACTTTACAATATACCGGGACAGGAAAGGTGAACTTAATGGCAGCAAAGGCAGTGGAGTGGAGACTGGCAAACCACCAAAATGAAAAAATAAATTTATGAAAAATAATGGATTTCTAGATTTGCTGTTAGCCCCCAGTGACACGTGTGAGCAGCTGAAATAGAAAGCAGTCTCTTGAGCCAGCAGATTGAGCTTTTCCCAGTTTTAGCACCCTGCATGAGCTAGACCAACTATGATTGGTTTGTTTGTTTGTTTGTTTGTTCTGTAATGGGAGAGGCAAACATAACTAGAGGACACAAAATGTGCTATAACATTGATTTTCCATGTCTGTCAGCAAAAAAATATGTATACTAGCTGTTAACTCATGTAGTGTCTTGCCTTCATTTCAGTTTTGCTATCCAGATGCTCATAGCAAAAGTGAAATTGTCTAGAATGAATAGGACAAGTTATAACAATCACTTCATATAAATTTGCTTCATAATACATTTAATATAGTGCGAGGTCTTTGAGGTCCACAGCATATTGTTAATGTTCACATAGGCTTTATGGACTTACTTTATAATTATTAACTCAAAATGTGTTATTCACCTACCTTTGGATCACTTATATGATGTGCTTCCTTGCTTCTTGTGTTATATATGACAAGATCAAACATCAAGTACCTAAAACTCAAAGTATTAAAAAGTACATGAACTAGTCATGAATATTCATACTGTTTTCATTAGTCATGCAAATTGCATGATGCTATATTCCCTGATTAAATGGTGCAAGGCATTCATATGCAAGTGTAAAATTTCTAAATTCAGTGTCCATGAAATGTTCACATAAAAACTATGAAATTATCTGTCAAAAATTATTTATAATGAAGGTTAATTTACTTCTACCAGTCAAATCAGTGTAGTCTTTGGTGTCATCTCCCTGGACTCAGCAAGAAGCTTTTGGTTTTTAGCAGAAGCAATTTAATTCTTTTCAATGAAGTGTTAGCCCTTTGGAACAAAAATGAATGGTAAAAAAAAAAAAAGAAAAAGAAAAAAAAAGCTTTATCAAAGATGCAAGTGCCATGCATATTAAAGAATGCTTTCGTCCTTTGCAGTGAAATGATCACAATGGAATCCATAGGATTGACTGAGGCATTTCTGAAAACTATTTTCTTTCTGAGACCTGTGAAATCTCTGAAAGTGTGCATGGAAGGTGCAAATGCCATAATAAATAATTGGTAAAAAAAAAGGAAAAAAAAAAAAAAAGCCCTGGTGTCAAAACTTTTGCAATTTGTTTCTTTTTTTTTGTGGTGAGAATAAGGCTAAAAGAACATCCAACAGTGTAATTCTAATATGTAGTATATACTAGCTGATAAAAGTGGTGATTTTAGAAGAAAAAGTCCCAAAGCTTGTGCACCGGTGGTCCTTGAAAATAGTGTAACTACTATCGACTTTTATTTTACTCAAAGTGTATGGAATCATTTTTGGGACAAAACACTTATAGTTGTATCAAAATCCAAATCCAACTATCTCAGCATTTTTAGGTGAAAAAAATTATTTGATCTCTGAGACTGAGTATATTTGTCTTTTTTTTTTTTTTTTAATTGCTTTAATATCATCTCTTCAAATAACTGAAATGCTCATAATTATATTTTGCTTTACTGCTGTAGTTTAGAAAGCACACTGATGAGTTCAAACCTATAGATTAGGTCCTATGTCCATACATTTGAAAAGTTTGTATATGGCTACATTTACATTTGTCAGTGGGTGACTTGGGTTGCCCTCTGACAAAAGAAAGTTTAAACAATGTTTTACCTGTAGGTTCTCATGGGTTGCTTTTCGGAGCAGTTTTTATTACATCTGTAGGTATGAGATTTACTTATGGTGAGTATATTCACATTTCAATCCTGGATTTTATTTACATTTAAATACAATTAACATATTAATATGGGAATAGGGTTACAAATTTATGTCATTCTTCTTTATACTTTTACTCTTTATTGATTTTTTTTAATGTATTATGTTTTTAGCAGGCATTTTTCAAAGGATGATTTTTAGGTTTGTGGTAGTGACATTTGGCTAGCAGGCAAACTTGTTCACTCTCCCCACTACAGGGAACAGGGGGGAAAAATTGAAGGAGTAAGAATAAGGAGACTCATGGCTTGAGATAAAAACAATTTAATAATTGAAATAAAGGAAAACTTAAAATAATAATTATAATAACACTAATAATAGAATATGAAAATGAGTGATGCACAGTGCTGTTGCTCGCCACCCACCAACCAATGCCCAGCATCTCCCCACCTGGTGATCCTGGAGCAGAGACAGTCTTGAAACCAAAACCACATTCCCAGAAGGACGAACCCAAGTGATCCCTGAGAGAATCCCCAGCTTTCTGGTTAACCTTCATTAATATATTGAACTTGATGTTATATGATATGGAATATCTCACTGGCATAACCAAATGCAAATTTTTGGGTTTTGCTAATTACTATGTTTTCCACCCTCCACTCCCACTCAGTCCTTTGTACCTGCAGAATAGCAAAATATATGGAGGCTGGAAATGTCCTTCATCTTCCAGTAACAACTAAAAATACTAGCATGTTATCAACATTCTTCCCATAGCAAATCCCATGCTGAAACCAAAACACGGCATTATTATGGCTACTAAGAATAAAATTAACTCCATCCTATCAAAACCAGGACAAGGTCTTATCTCCTCACCTTTTCAAAATGATCCTCTATGTTCTCCAGTTGATACAGTTTTCTGTCATATTTTCCCTTTTTCTTTTTTTTGTGAATTGTGTCATTCTCTATTCTACCCAAAGCAATTCTGAAATTTCAGAATTGTTCCCGAGCTTTTGTGGAATAAACCTTTGTTTGGGATTGTTTTGCTACAGAATCAAGAATTTTTGAATAAAGAGAATATTATTAAAAAAACATGAAAAAATGGACTGAATACAAATTCAACACCAGCATGTTTGTGATCCACAATGTAAGAGAGAGAAATATTGTTATATGCTTAGAGGGCATGAAATTTGTCACAACTTATTAACTGTTGTGTTTGTATATTTTAATATACTATTCATTTAATGGTAGGTAACATTTTTGTTATATTTGGTAAAACAATGTTAAACAAGTAAAAAAATACACATCAGTGAAATATTTAGGATCATCATACTTAAGGAAAAAAGGTAATTACAGTCAATACATTCCTGTAAAAGAGATTAATTTTGACAGTACTATTTGACAGAAAAATATTCCATAAAAGTTTTTGATCAGTTCTAGTTCATACTTATTCTGAAGTGGGTTCAGATTTTTGTGTAATTTTCTGATTTAGAAAAGGTAAGTGTTTCAAGGATGTTGTAGGATAATTCACCCTCATTTTATCTGCCTGCTCAGTCTGATCATTGCTTGTTTATCACAGCTACTTTTTAAACAGTGCTATGCAATAGAATTCTATTGATAAGGTGTCTATAAAACAAAAATATATATTTTATTGTGAATGTATTCAGATTAATTGATTTTTACTTAAAAAATACTCCAAGAAACATAAATAAAAGTATGGTCAAATACTGCTCTATTATTTTTTTCTTTTAAGATTCTTTTTATGGGAAAATGTAAATCACAATGAAGTCAGTAAAAACCAATATATGAAACTTTGTGAGACTGCTTTAGAGAGGGTGGAAACAGAAAAAAAGTCTGCTAAAAATGTTTAATAACATCATATAAACCACTTGTTGTGTCATTAGGCACTATCTTATAATAAAGCTATTATAGTTTCAGTGTCTCAGGGCAACAGAACTATAAGTTAGATATCAATATAATGTACTAATGTTCTCTAACTCGTTTATATCAGCGTAAGTTTTGCTTGGCTGGACCATTTCCTCATTGCTTACACAATTCATTTTTATTTCAGCTTCTAAATTTTGCAATATACTTCCTTCATACATTTTTCTACAGACTGTTTAAAGTTTGATTTGAAACTCAGTTTCTAGCTTCTGTTGTGTCATTCATTTAGCACTGTTTATTTAATCCTTTATTAACACCAGTTGTGGTAGACTGACACCAAGGACTTTGATACTGCACTATCATTTCTCCAGTGGAAGATGAGAGTCCTTTCTTTCCTCTCCTCTGGACCTCTGGCTTTTTCCCTCTACATCAGAGCTAGTGTTTCTCTATGTGGATGCTCAAGTCTGTGACTAAGACAGTTATACAAGTCTAATACATCCAATTTACTGTGATAATTTGGTGGGGGCTCTCTGATTTCTTTTTTTTTTTTTTTCCCAAATTATACTTAAGCTGATATTTAGCCTTTGCTTTTCTGTTATTTTTGTTTATCAGACTGTTTTGTTGGGTTTTTCTTCTTGTCTTGTTTACTGAAAAAAAGGCTATGATGACTGTAGAATTTTTAAATAGTTTTCCATCATTTATGTTACGTATCTTTTTTCCTCATTAGCATTCAGTTAAAAAGAGAAATCAATTTAGAATGTGTGTAAAAGCTTATTTGAGACAAGAAAGGAGTAGAAGGCAAATAGGAGTGACCCACCCTTATATTCATACTGCCATTTTTTTATATGTGAGAGCCTAAATTTTATTTTCAAGAGATTTTAAAGTTTTTGCTGATATTCTGATTACTATTCATTATTATCTACTAGTGTAGGCTCTTTGCATATGTCCTATGGATGGCCTTTTGGAGGGCCTGTCTGATTAAGTGAAAGACACAAACAGTCCTTCTCACTTAGAAGAGGTATTTGCCTGGGAGAAGGGTTACTTATATATACTAAAAATAGACACCAAGTGTTTGTAATTTACTTTTTAAACTGTATTTTGCGTGGAAGTTGTTGCTCAGAGAGCATACTTGGTTTTGAAGATATTTTTCCTCTCATTTCAATCAAATCTACTGTATGTATTAATTTTTCCATCCATTCTTGGAATCAAAACTTGACATCAGCTACCACCACACATGGTAACTGTTTCGATCAGCCAACTGCCTGAGCAGTTGTGTATTGAGACTGATCATAGAGTCTGATTATTCTTTTTTTCTATAGCACTCCTTTTATTTTAAGGAATATATAATAGTGTTGTTTGTTTGTTTTTAAATTTAGAAAAAGTGTAATTGAGAAAGCCATTTTCTGAACATTTAATTCTTGAAAAAGTAAATGTAATGTCAACAAAATTTTTCAGTGAGATGTTAATCTTTTTCATCAGTAATAATTATGTTATGATCTGTGAAATTACCAAAAACTAGTTAAGAATTATTTTACTGTATAGAGATACTCAGTTCTTCAAGTAAATAAACAGATTCCTAGTGATTTACAGGTGATGTTCAAGAGTAACAAATATTTCTGTCTTACATGCTTTGAGATGGCTATAGTTGTGAAAAACTTTTTGTTATTGTAGGTGTTTCTTTTCACGGTCTTTGGTAAAGGACAGGCACAACACTTTCTTATGGCTTAAGAAGGTAATTATTTTTAAAATGTTTTATTTATTTTATATTTGGGACATCTATGAACTTTTTCTAGCATGTATAATAAACTTACCAAATTTAGGTGTTCTTTGCTGCCATATTGCTTTTATACCACTGTTAGCTGATCTTTACATTGTTACATGCAGAGGGTTTATATTAATAATGGAACTCTATTAATTCTACTGTCAAATTCAGAATACTTTGCCCATGACCAAGTAAGGATGCTTTACAAAGTAGATTGAAAGTTATCGTGAACATTTACCTGTATGTGGCAAAATTAGCTTTTTCTTGCTTTGTAAGTGTTCCTAAAAGGTCATCCAGACCTATAAAAGATATGGTGGCATGGTAAACACTGTGAAAGAGACAGTAAGAATTATAATTCTGTGTTATTTTCTTTGGTGATTAGGGAGGTAAAAGAGTTATTGCATTCTGCAAAATCTTTCTCCACTTTGACACACTTCCACATCTATTTTTTTTTTCTATTAGCAGCAAAACAATACAGGTCTGTTAGGGTGTTGTCAGCTCTGGATATTTTATCTTTTCCCATGTGAATTGAGCTCTCAGATGTTCTCTATGGTCTGTGATGTACTATGATTGCTGAATTCCCAGGAAGTTCAAGAATATTTGCTGAGTGAAATTTCCATGTTTAGTTACAACAGTAATCTTTTTAATGTAGTCCCTGATAATCTTCACAGATAAAAGCAAGGCACAATTTTGGGGAGAAATTACTGTCTTTTATTAGATATTCTGGTATGACTAAGAAAAAGCAGACATACTTTAAGCCTTAGAAGTCTAAGTGTCAGGGGGTTTTCTTGAAAGACTGTTGGTTTGTTGATGTTTTTCCTTCACCATCTCTCCTTCACCGTAAAACATGGAACATCCTATGAGGAGTGTCTGATGACTTTCAGTTTGTCTAGTGTGAAGAAAAGGAGGCTGACAGGTGACCTCATTGCTCCCTACAGCTTCCTGAGGCATTGGTCTCTTCTACCTTGTATCCAAGGATAGGATAGAATGATAGAATCATTTAGGTTGGAAAAGACCTTTAAGATTGTCAGGTCCAACCCAGCACTGCCAAGTCCACCATTAAACTATGTCCCTAAGCACCACATCTATATGTCTTTTAACTACCTCCAGGGATGATGATTCAATTACTTCCCTGGGAAGCCTGTTTCAGTGCTCGACAACACTTTCAGTGAATAATTTTTTTTCCTAATATCCAATATAAGCCTCCCCTGTCACAACTTGAGGCTATATCCTCTCGTCCTGTCACCAGTTACTTTAGAGAGGAGACCAACACTCACGTCACTACAACCTCCTTTCAAGTAGTTGTAGAGAGTGATAAGGTCTCCCCTCAGCCTTCTTTTCTCCAGACTAAACAATCTCAATTCCCTCAGCTGCTCCCCATAAGACATCTTCTCCAGACCCTTTACTAGTTTCATTGCCCTTCTCTGGACACACTCCAGCAACTCAATATCCCTCTTGTAGTGAGGGGCCCAAATTAGAATATGATACTTGAGGTGTGGCCTCACCACTGCCAAGTACAGGGCCACACTCTCTTCCCTATTCCTGCT